>NW_015090862.1:6439467-6634942 GCF_001431845.1 Calidris pugnax
GGGCCGGGGGGGGTGACCGCTGCCGGGGCCTAACTCCCGTGAGGAGAGCCGGGATGCGCCCACCGGCCCGGCCCCACCGCCGCTGCCCGCCGGGCTCCGGGCCGGGCCGCCCGCGGTCCCTCCCTGCGGCTGGCGGCGGGGCGGGAGCCGCGCTAAGTTTGCACGGTGGGGCCCGGCCCAGCCCCGCGGGTGCCCCCGCAGCCTCCGGGCCTCGAAATGGCAAAGCGGGGGGCTGGCCGTGCCCGCAGATGTGCCCCGCCGGCGGAGGCGTGCGGGAGCGCGGCGGGGTCTCCTGTGTTTTTCTGGATGTGCTGGCCATTAGTATGCGGCGTGCGTTCTGCTGGTGCAAGGGAATACGGCGGCGGTGCCACATGTCCGAGTTAGTGTTGATGCAGAGCCCATAAATTACACTTGAGTGTTCGCTTCTCCACCTTGGGTCTGGCTCTTGGGCTTGATTCTAGCTTGGGGGGCTGTTCTTCCTCTTTTCGGGAATTGAAACATTTATCGAAATATTATTCTTTAATAGCAGCACTGATGTGTGCCTCTGGTGAGGTTTGGAGTATCGATTTCTTTGAGAAGGAGAAGGGTAGAAATACGGTATCTGGCTCGACTTCGGCTGGGCAGCTGACTTTAATGGCAGTAGCCCCTCAGTCTGTGTGCAGTTGAGGTGTCCTCATAGACCTTAAAACCAGAAATGCGTTTCCGAATGAAATAACGAAAGACGGGAGGGTGACCGACTTGGTGAAAATCATGGCAAAACGATAAGATCTGCAATTTATTGTTTCTCTTTTCCTCACGTCCTGTTTTGCCCCTGGAATTCTATTGTTCTTGATGTTTTAAGCTGTTTTATGGTTGGGGAAAGGTGTGGATTCTGCTATGCATATTGTCATTCATTTACAGTTTGCTTTTCTAAAACTGCTCTAGTAACAGCTGGATTGCAACCTTGAGAATGAGAGAATGAAAATATGCAGCAGTGTTACGAAGGAGGCTGGGATTCATTAGACTCCTTCACTCTCAAGCCCTGATTCTGCAAATATTTAAGCACATACAGTTCCACATGCCTGAGTTACCCACCGAGTTCCATGCGATTACTGCTTAATATCAAAACTGTTTACAGTATCAGGGCCACAGAATCCGTAGCAGGCTCACCAAAGCTGGTTGAAATTAGACTCTTTTTAGTTTTCTGTCTATAATGAAAAGTTTATTCGGCCATTTGTGTTTCTTGGGAAAACATTCTCACTGAGATAAAGCACTGTTTAAAAAGACTCTGGCATTCATCCTGTAAAAACCTAGACAGAGATTTGTCAGTGAATATGAAAATGCTCCATAGTGAATTGGCGGTATGTTCAGTATGGCATAAATTACACGCAAAGTCATAATCTCTTAATGTGTAAACAGAACTACAAGTTGCAGTTCTCCTGACTAACACTGAAAATGTCTGTCTTGTGTGTGTATGAAGTGCAAAAGAATACAGGAATTATTTCTTCTCCTTTTCCCAAAAGTAAATAACTGAAATACATTTTATCTGTTAATAAATAAGGGAATAGTTATCAGATAGGTATTTATATCTCTAGATCCATTACATATATGATGTCCCAGTCAAAAGGATTGTATTTTTTCCCTGGAAAATTAGCCTCAGACAATGAAATAATTTTTTGCACTCTTGGTGCAGCATTCCAAAATGCTTGGTACACCTTTTAATGCAAGTCTGTGTGGTAGGTACCAAAAGTGACTTTCTGGAAAGTTTATTTTGGCTGCATGAAAATGACCCTTATTCACTCTTTTTTGGAGGTATGCTAGGACTAACATTCTGTTTCCTTTCATGTATAAATTAAATCATTATAAAATCCACAGGGAAAATATAAATTCGTAGAGCTAAATTAAATCATTGGCCTCACACAGCGAGAACTGAAAATACAAAAGCTTTGTACCTTTCCAGACGTAGGACTCTGTTCTGCAAACCATATGAATGGCTTCATCCATGTAATTCATTCATGTGGAAATTGGTGGAGCTTGTCACTGGAATTCTAATATGCTTATGTTTTTGAGGAATTATATACATAATTTAATAAAGTTTTAATTTTGCTATTATAAAACAGCACTTGCATGGGATCCTCAGTATTCTGCTTGATCACAGATTTATTAATATCTCTGCTTCTAGTGTTGAATTTATTAAAAGAAATGTGGATGTTTGTAATATTTTGCTAGCAGTGGTTAACATTTATGTATTAAGAGTACAGGACCGTGAACAGGAGTATATTTCATGCAGTTGTAAGGAATGGTGTTCACATTACAATCTCCCACTGAATTTAGGATAAACGTATAGGAGTGCTGGAGAAGGGGCTAATGGAAAGTGCAGGGACAGATTTGAGCAAATAGTTTATCAAGAAGATGATTTGTAGAGTTGAAAGTTAAGGGAGATCTCTCATCATTCTTTACGTAAAACTTTAGGCTGTGATTATTTATTATCTATGGTCAATGCAGTGGCAGTACTTCATAGCACACTAAGTGTCTGCAGGATTTTGTATTCTAAATCGAGGCAAAAAGGTGGGTTTTTTGTTTGGGTTTTATTTTTAAGAGTAATCACTGGTTACTCTGACGGTGGGTTATACCGTGATATGCTATCCTCAAGCATGAGTTTATTTTGAGAACATAATCGTGACATTATGCCCTAGTCTTTGAAATTCAGACTTAAAATTTGATAGGTGTTGATTTGGGTTGTCCACAAATCTTCCTTATGTATAATGAAAAATGAAATTAAATTTCAATAGTGACAGCCTAAGCCAAAAGGAAGTTATTAAAGCAGAAGCAGAACTGGATTCCTGCTTGAGGTAGGACTGTTAAATTTCCTGAAACCTCAAAAAAAGGAGCAGGGGAGGAAGGAAGTGGTAGGTGTGAAAATTTGTCAGACCTCCTTTGATCAGGAGTATTTGAAATAACTGTTGGATATTTCACTCTGTATACAATAGGTCTACTTCTTCCCTGTGAGAAAAGATTTTGTATTACTTTACTGAATAGTCCTCAAGATGGTTCAGCTGTCTGCTGAGAATACTTGTCTAACGTAGAGCGGCATAATGTCATACATTATGCTTCTTAGCATAGTACTATTGATAATTCACAGTTATCTTCAGGTTGCCTTTGGTAATAAAAACAAACCCATGTGTTGCATCTTGATAAAGTTTGACTTGTATTCTGAATATGAGTTTTAAACAAAGAACAGAAAAAAAATATATATACAGTAACAGTCTAGAATATTAAGAAGTGGGCAATCCAATGTAAAAATTTTAAAGAGCAAATAAGCTATTATTTTAATGGACCTGGTAAAAAATTAATTAATACACAGTTTCTTAATGTAATGGTTTTAGTATCTTAACACCTGTTGCTCTCGTATCACCTGAAAGTGATTTTCATACTTCAGCTCAGGGTTTTCTTCGCATTCCCATATGATGGGAAATTTACTTGAGCCCCCATGAAGGTAGGCCAGCTAGGATAATAAGGAATGTGCTAGAATCTTTTGTTGTTGTTGTTTTTTGTTTGTCTACAACCTAACTAGAGTTTTAAAAATAAACTCACGTTATATACAACTTTGAGAGCTTGTCCCAGTATTACAAAAGGTAGAGAAGAGTCCCAGGTGAAGCACAGATATCTCTATATTGCTCAGAGTCAAGTCTGATTGAGTAACCAATAAAATGAACGTTCTTTACTTCCTTTTGTGCCGGAGCAGGCATGCTCAATTATTCTGTGAGGTTTCTGCAGAATAGGGCAGGTACGCTTAGAGCCCCTCTCATTTTTGGCAGGTGTCTTTTTGTTTGATCAAGTCTTGGATTTAGTGAAATTCAGATCTGATCAACTGGAAATCTGTATAAACAACATGGCAGGTTTTCAGTGGTTTTCATTCATGTATCTACTACCGTTTGTTTTTTCCTTCATGGCATATTGTAATGCACTGTTGTATATCAGTACAGTTAGTTTGATAAATGCTATGTCTGTGTAAGTGAAATAGGAGGTGAATCTTAGGCGGGATTTTAAGCGGTTCTTTTGAAAGTTTTATGTATTATGCGAACAAGAAATACTTCTAACTGGTGAAGTGAAGATGTTAAGAACCAAGGGACAGACAAACATAAAATAAATGGAAATATTTATTCAAACTGCAATGAGCATGAATTGGACATTAAAGTGGTAATGGTGTAAGATTAGCTGTATACGAGGTATGTTAACTTCTACCTCCGGATGTTTGCTAGGACTTGCATTAATTCTGGTGCTTTACATCGCAAGTACAGTATTTGTAACAGATAACTGTTGCTATGACAGATGGAGGCAATCTTAAATACAGTCTGTAAGAAAACTAATGCAGTATTGTCCTGATTGAAATTTTGTAGGTGGTGACAGTGGATTGGATGGGTTAGGAGGACCAGGAGTACAACTTGGAAGCCCTGATAAAAAAAAGCGCAAAGCAAATACACAGGTAAATTCCCTTTGGTTCTTTGTGATTTCTAATAAATAGTGCACTCAGATGTTGTTTGCTGGTATGACTATCTGGCATTGTTCAGAATATCAGTCTGTTCTTACAAATAGCAGTTACATGCAAAAAATATTTCACTTGTACTGTGAAGTTGAAATCTTCATAATACTAGTTATCCTCACTGAAGTTATTTTAATCTCTGTAGGTTGCCAAAGACCTATAAAGAGAGGAGCACAGTGAGACTGCAATAACTTGTGTTTTACCATATGGATGTAATTCTGAGACAGACTTTCTTTTAATGGCTTTGTAGCCATTGGTAGAAATCTGTACAGCATGAGTAGATGCCATGAGACTACTTTTCTTCATACTTTTATTCCTAGATGTGTAAGTTTGTGGGCTAATGGATCAGTTCAGTTTGTTAATGCTTTGACCATACTCTTGGCGTATTCCCCAAGTGATTTTCAAGCAAAAGCTGTGAGGCAGGTTCAGCTCCTTTCCAGTGAATCCCTGCAGTCTGGCATTTCTATACAGTTTCTGTTTCCAGAAAAAGGAAGCCTGAGTACAAAACATCTAAAGCAATTAGGTATCTGTAGTGCAGAATTTTCCTTTGTGTGTTCATTCAGCTTTGAATGAGAGTATCTGTTAATTTGGTACTGCCCAGTGAGAGTAATTTTATTTATGTAGGTCAAACATCCACTTTCTGTTAGGCCTATCCAGATTCCATTGAGATGTGGATCTGTTCTCTTAGTTTTTGTTTTGTTTTAAAGTAGTCATGGTGAGAAATACTCAGTTAATTTAATGGTTTCAGACTCTTTCTGGGTGGAGCTTTCCTCGTATTCTGGAATGATGACAACTGTAGAGGGCACGCAGATTAGCTTCTTCTATTTTCTTACCAGGTTCAAAATTTGCAGCACAGCAGAAATTTTTGGGGAAAAAAGAAAAAAGTTCAGTTGAAGTTTATTAGTATTTAGGGGGAAATGCTTTCTGTGAACACATCTTGAGGGTGAACCAGCTGGATGTTCCCCACAGGCTACTCTACAATTGAATTTAATTCTGCAGCCTCTCTGATGACATTTAAACAGCCTCTGGTCTCCATTAAACACTTGGTTATGCTCTGTAACCAGAAATCCTTGTATTTTATACCTACTGACTATGGTTTGCAGACTGTCCACAAGCACTGAATGCTCATAAGGGACACCTTTGTTTGGTACACAGAACGTAGAAAATTCCTACATGCAGACTCCTATATTTTGTATACCTTTTTTAGGGTTTGTATATTGTCATAGAAGTGGGCTGTCTTAAGACATGTACATTCAGTAAAATGAACCCAAAATAAAACTAAGGAAATGCTTCAAATCTGCTCTTCAATATTTGGAAACGTTTTATGCATGTGTTTAAGTGACATGTGACTTTCTGTTTTGTTGCTTTTCTTATGTAAAAGATTAAGAACTAAAAGTCACACATCAAGTAGTATTTTCAGAAGCATGGTTGTGCAACTGCACAAGTTTTAAAACACTGAGATTACAATAAATCACCATGTTGCCTGGAGCCCAAACTCCTCTCTTGCCTCTGTACTGAAATTTCAGACAGCCTGGCAGGGTACAGTGGGTGAGCTTTACACAACAGCTGAACAGTTCTTTTAGCAGTAGTGCTGTTAATCCAGGACCTTTGAGGTTGGTCTGTCTCCCAGGGAAATACTAAAACTAATGTAAATGTTGTATTTAAAATATTTTTAGGGATCATCATTTCCTCCTCCATCTGAATATGCTCCACCGCCGAATCCAAGCTCTGACCACCTTGTAGCTGCAAATCCATTTGATGACAACTATAATACTGTGTCTTATAAACCACTTCCTTCAGGAAATCCGTATTTTAGTAATCCTGGTTATCCTGGCTTTGGAGGCTATAACACTTTCAGAATGCCACCTCACATGCTGCCTAGAGTGTCCTCGCCATATGGTGGTTCTTACTCTCTCAGAAATCAACCACATCCCCTTCCTCAAAACCCTGTGGGAATGGGTTTTAGCCGACCCCACTCTTTCAGCTTTGGTCCACATGATAATCCAGGTTTTGGGAATCAACCACCTTATAGTAGCGGTCAGATAAATCAAAATGTCAATATGCCTAGTCAGCATTTCAGACCAAATCCTGGTGAGAACTTTGGTCATTCTGGTCAGATACCTCACCCTGATGTGCCATCTAACTTTGGTCCTGGAAACAATCCAAATTTCCCAAATTCTCAGCTAGAGTCAAACCATTCTTTTGTTCCTCCACCAAACGCGTACAACCAGACAAAATCATCAGCACAAAAGCAAGACTTCAGTCAAGGTGCAAGCAAAGCATCAAGCCAGAACACTGCTGCTCATCAGCATCATCACAGGACAGAGGACATTGTGAGTCAAGGTAACAGTGACCTAAAAAATGTTACACGAAACAATGTGGTAAATCAGGATAATAGCCATTCTAATAGCGCTGATAACACTAATGCTGGTCATTCAAATGGGACTCAGAGTAAGTCCCGCCAGCCTCGAGGTACTGCTGAAGGATGCAACTCTGAAAAGAGCAACAAAACAGCCCTTCATCCCAGTCGTCATGGTCACTCATCCTCTGAACCCGTCTATCCATGTGGAATTTGTACACATGAAGTTAATGATGATCAGGATGCTATCCTCTGTGAAGCCTCTTGTCAAAAATGGTTTCATCGGATCTGTACAGGCATGACTGAGTCAGCTTATGGCCTTCTTACGGCAGAAGCATCGGCAGTATGGGGCTGTGATACTTGCATGGCTGACAAAGATGTGCAGTTAATGCGTACAAGAGAGACTGCAGGACCACCTGCATTGAATACGGACGGCTAACAACGTGAATTGGTGGTAGTGGTTGAAATACTTACTATGAAGATTTGGTTACAAATTGGGTACTTCACTTTCTGCAGACAATCAGTTGTGTTTGATTGCTGTCGTCTTTTTTTCCCTTATCTGTTTTCATTCATAAACTTCCATCTCAGCTTTTGTACTCTTTGTTTTCTGTGTGCAAATGTTTTACAGGATGGAATATTTTTTGTTTCCAATTAAACTGTAAAACATAATTGACAACTGATCAGAATTAGGATGTGCGTTGACAATTTTATCGAAGGCAAAAATGTGCCTGTATGAATAGCACCTAATTTGCTAGTATTAATGTCTTAGTAAATAACACTAGCATTTAGTGCTTGGGTTTAATGGTACTATATTTGCAAGTACTCATTACACTTTATTTTTTTGGAGGTGAATGTCCATTACAAATGTTCTTGCTATTTTTTCTTTGAATATAGTGGAGACAACATGGAGGAATGTGCAGTACTAATAGTTTTTATTTTAGGGTAAACACAGAGAATTTCATGTGTGCTTTTTCCTATTTTTGAAGCAAAACATTAACACACTATCCAAAAATTGATGATTTCATGTTTAGTAACACAATGAAACCTGCTAACTCTCGCACATTTATATTTCCTCAAGAAGGCAATGATCTCTTTTGACTTCTCAGCAAATACTTACTGAAGACTCTTGCTAGGTCTTGCAGGATTTGGAAATAGTTACAAAATATGATTACATTGGAAAAAGAACACATCAAGTTTATGAAGTCCAGTGCTTTAAATCTAGAGAATACCAAAACTAGGGTTGCATATGTAACCTTAATTTACCTTAAGCACATACATTAGGAAACAGTGTCTCCATCTGTCACGGCTGTGCAATCATGCACTTCTCTCTCATCCTTTCTCATTGCTGGATCTGGTCTGCTGCCTCACTGCTACCTGAGAAGTGTGAATGAACTAGTGCAGGGAAAGTCCTGCCCATCTTCTAGGGCTTTCAGCTGGAGCCTGCTCGGTCGCCCTGAGCTTCCACAGTCCACTTGGCATGAAGGAGGGTGCAAGGTGATGGACTGTGCTCAGCACAGGCTCTGAATTGGAGGATAATTTGGCCCACAAAGTCTTAAAACTGAATTACCCACTGCTGCCTCAGCCAGTCTTGCACTGAGGGGCTGGGAAATCTAGGGTGAAGAAAAATACAGCTTTCACATCAGGTGAGTTTAGCTCGCATCAGGAGCAAGTAATTGGAATTTAGCTTCTTAGCTAAACTTGACGTCCAGCTGACAAGTATGAATGGTACTAGAGCTTCAAGTGTGATGCTAAGAATTCCCTTTTAATATGGGTAATTTGATCTTATTCTTGATCTCAGAAATACACACCCCCCCTTTTTTTTTTTTTTTTTTTTTCAACGTGGGAAAGCATCTAGCTTTGAAGAATTCAGCCTTAGGAGTGTGGTGAAGTTGCATATGCAACTGAAAATGGGTCTTTCTGTATAGAGAAGTGTTGCTTTAACTTAACTAAAAGGTGGCACTGTAGTAACAGACTCTGCCTGCAATACTCACCACTGTACTGGAAACCTTTAGTTTTTAAACAATCAGCAATTAAATCTAATGTCAGGCATTACAGGTACTCGTCGCGCTCCTTAATGTGATAAAATTGTTCAGGTCTATGGTGATGAGAGAGGTAGGAGCCTATATAGACTACAGTCATCTTTATAAAGAGGTAGTTTCTTACGGTAAGCTATGCTAATGCATGAAAAGCAAGGCCTGTTTGTTAGTTCATCATTGTGCTTGATTTTAAATGGGCTCTACTGTAGTACTTTCCTGGAAGATACTGTGCAGATCTACATAACTGTCCTTGTTTTATTTTAAAAGTGAAAAGCTTTGTATACTGTTTAATGGAGAAGTGCAGCATTGCTCTCCTTTTTTGTCTTGCCTCTCATCAGGAAAAAGGAAATAATGTCTAAAGTGTAAATGACACAATTCTTATCTTGAGAATTTCCTGTATGGGGATGTAAAGAAAGTTTAAAGCAGATCCATGGCTTCTCTTTTCATCACTGTTTGCTTTATTTAGCAGAGAAATGGAAACTTAATCTTAATTTTTTTTTAGAGGTGTGATATTTAAAAGCAAACGACAGAAAAACCAAGCAAGCAACAACCTCTGTTAGAGAGATTTATTATTCAGTAGTTTTCCTAATGACTGACTGACTGTTAGAATTTGCTTTTGGTATCTAAAGTAGAAATTAAACTAAGCCTTTTTTAGGTGGATTTGTTCCTCTGGGAATCAGTGTAATCTCTGCAACAATTTGCACTGTGAAGGTAGTGGAGCTAGTTCAGACTTACAACAATGTCAATGAAATAAGAAATTCTGCTCAGTGAAAAATCAACAAAAGCTCCAACGATGATATTGTTACCCAAACATACTGTTCAAAATACCTTTCCCACTCCTGTTGTGAGAAGATGTTTGGGGTGTTTGTTCTCAGAATTCCAATTAATGTTTTAACCTTTTGGAGCAGACATTGTATTTAAAATACCTGTGTATTTCTTAATCTCTTCCTCAACCCTACATGAAGTTACGCAAGTATTTTCTGTATTAGCTACCAAGGATTAGAATTTAGTGTTCTTACAAACTTAAAATCAATTGTAGTATCACTTTATAAGGCCTTAAATCCTGTATTTGTGAAAGTTATTCTAACAATTTATTTCAGTTTTTCTAAACTGCTACTATGTTGGGTTTGTAACCCAGTAAATTTTCTGTGTTTTATTAGCCTGCAAATTCAAGGCATTAGCAAATGCTAATTATATAAAATAAAAACAAATTAACAACTAAACCAAATTTGTTACCACACAGATCATAGAGATATGACTGATTAGGATCTCCGAAAGTCATCCAGCCAATACACTTGCCCTGCTGATACGCTCTTGGCATGCCTGGACTCTTCATCTAGAGAGAGGGTTACACTTTGTTTTTCTCTGCATGTATTGACTAGTAGTAGTTCAAGTATGCACAGGAAAAACAACAATCATGTTTTGTTAGTAAGGTACTAGGAAAATGTCAGCTGGTTAGAATTAGAAATTAGTTATAGAAGGGCGGGTGGGAGGGAGGGTTGATTAGAATAGGTGAGGTTTTTTGTAATACTCTACATGAAACAATTTGTATTGAACTATCATGTGCTTCTTTCATTACTAGTGGTTTAGACTGTACTGGTGCTGCACACCAAAAATATTGCAAAGATTTTGTAAATCTTACAAACCTTAACATTTTTGTGTCCTTTTTAAATTGCTCCTTGTCACGGTCAGAAATACAGCCTGTATTACCCAAAATGTTTTGAGTGGGTTTTGTTTTTTTTTAACTTCAGGCTGAGATAAATAGGTATAAACTGGATTGAACTGCCCTTAATACTTAGGGGTTTTCATCCCTTTAAAATACTTGCTTCATTGGTGTCAGGCTAAGTAACAGTACTGCAAATAGGCTACAAGGTCGGTATCAAAAATCCTGTTTCTGGCTGTTTTACTGATCCCTTCTACAATTTGAGACAAACAGGTTAACTGTTTGTGCCTCCATCTCTTCTTCCAGAAGATCAGACCCAACGCTTACTTCCCAAGGGTGTTTAGAGGCCTAGTTGTTATTTGAGATCTTTGAGTGAAAGAGACAAGATAAAAGTAATAAAGTTTGCTCTGTTAAAACAGAAATATAACTTTGAGGGCTGCTCAAAGAAGAATATACTCTGTGACCTCTGAAGTTTTTACATCTAAGAACAAGTTTTGTAATCGCATTTTTCAGGCTTAACTTGAAGCACATGAGCATTAATGAAGTCAGTGGAGCTGCATGCACGGTTGAGATGGTTTCAAAGTGTTTGCAGTTCGGGGCCTACGATATTTGCAAGCAAAATGCTTTTCATGGTTTGAGATTTTTACAAAATCAACGGTGTTCAAATGTAGCACCTTTTTAACATTTGTCTTTATTCCAACTTAATATGATAACACATCTGCATTAAATATATCCCTTTCATTCTATAAATAAACATTGCCTGGCAGTAGAAGTATTGGTGTAACATTTTTAAAAAAGGAAGTCATGCTTCTTATCATGTTGTATGTGACTTAAATGACTGTTTCATATTAAAACTACTTTCCTTATGTACTGTTTAAATATACCTGTTTTGGGATATCAGTTCAGTACTTTTTATACAATCTTGAATGTGTTCCACATTGGTGACATGTATTTTTGCAACAACCTTTTTGTTTTGATTTTAAATTAGAGCATGTCTGAAGTAATACATGCATTAGTGCTGTGGTGTGTGGCAAAGTTAATGTATGTAATTCAAATTGGAAGAAAGTTTCCAGACTTTGTCCAACATTAACCCTGTGACCAGGGATTAAATTACTATGTAATACAAATTATTTCATATCACGATGTGTTTTAAGCTACTCTATGAAGTATGTGAAACATTATTGTTTATGGATTGGTGGCTGGCGTGGTATCTTGCATAGAATGAGGCGTGATAGATCGTAGCAATTCATGGTAATTAAAACTGATTACCTTTCAGAACACGCAGCACTTATGTGCATTGTCATCTTGTTGCCATAACTGTTAGTATGAATTTCTTTATATTATCCACTGACAAATGGGTTAACATTTGGTAATAAGCTCATGGGTGTGAAAATTCTATTCTAACACTCTTTACTTTGTTTACAAAACACATAAGTTTTTTATCTATTGGATGTGATTAGATATATGCAGGCGGATGTAGAACTGGATGTATTTTAAAGTTACTCTGCAATTACTGAGTTTTGTCTGAAGCTTTCTATATTAGAATAGACTCTTCCTTAAAATTGGAAATTAAGTGTACTTAGCAGAACTCTTAAGGCAATATAACTATCCTACACTACATCTTGAGTTATGCACATTCACTTCTTTGTATGGAACTCCAATGATTCTTGTTGGCTTATGCTTTATATGGAAATAAAGGGTCTTTTTAGTGCCCTAGTGTTGTGTGTCATCAGTTTTGAGGTAATTAATTCTGAATGGTGGTCAGCCTCTTAGAGGTGCTGCATATAGCTTAAAGTATTCAGTGTTGCTCTTAGTTTCCTGGTTCAGCAATGGCAAATTCCAACATCATAGAGAATACATGTTTTTGTATGGTTTGCCATACTTGATTGATTTTCCATTTTGAGTTCAAACAAATGCTCTGTCTGAAAATAATTTTTGATCCAACCCTACCTTTTTACTTGGAGGTTTGTGCAGCTGCATTGGAATTGCTGTACTGGGACGGTTTGGGATTGGAGTCAGGAGAGATGTTGTGTCTGTTCCTAGACACTTGCCTCATCTACTAAAGGATGGTGTAAACCTGAACTTCCATATAACTTAAGGAGGACAAGCTTTTAATATAGTTCTTCGTTTTGTTGCTTTATTGATACTTTTTTCTGAAATGTGAAATAATACGGAGTTGTTGAGGGATTTTTACTTAAAAGACAGTCACTCCTCCAAGTTTAGAGCAGACAGTGTGTTCTTTAGCGCCTTCTGACTTGGGATTTTTTTTGTCCACATTCTCCTTTCAGTATTAAAGATGAGTTGAAAAAGGCAAGTTACCAATCTACTGCCATCCAAACAATGCAAAATATAAGCTGATTAAGATTGTTGACATTTAATTTTTTTGTTTAATAATGATGTGATATTTTGCCTTTTAGAAGAACATATATCAGAATCTGATTCAAGCGTTCTTGGAAAATGTGTATGGTAGATTTTGTCCAGCACTGTATGTAACTTACTTTCTGTTGTCTGGTTTCAGTTTCTTTTAAAATAAAGATAATTTTTGCGGGGAAGTTGCCTGTTGATTTTATAAAGGTGATGTAATGGCTAGATTAACTCTTTTAATGCTTTGCCTGTGAGAATGCATTTGGATGTTATAATCCTGCAAAATATGAGGTTGTATTGATCAGAAAAGACAGCTCCTGCCTCTCTTCAAGAGGTCCACTGTTCTGGCATTAATCTGAAGTAACTTCAAAGCAGATTAGAAGAGGTCTTGCACTATAAACCCCATTTCGTTCTTATGAGATGGGACAGAAGGCTCAGGCACCTCTTGGCTGAAGAGATTTTTTTTTTAGAGCTTTCTGCACTTGGGAAGAGATTATGCAAATAATTATTCTAATTTATAAAATTATTACTGAGCTATTCCTGTGTGTTGAAATGCCAGAACTAACACATACCAAATCAGCACCTTACTAGTAATTTTTAAAAGCAACTGATATGGGTGGTCCTAAGCCACACATGCAAAAGAGTTTGTTGGAGTAAATAGCTCCTCATAAAATGTTCCTGCTCTTCTTAAAAAATATGGAAAGATGGAAGAAATGAGAGAGAATTTAGAAAGGACTGGAGAAAAAAAGGTTATTACATTAAAGATAAGAAAATGTAAACTACTTAAAGGACTTTTCCCCCCGTATATTAAAGCCTCTGAAGCTATTAGAAGTGAAATAACCCCTGGAAGAGATGGATATATGTATTGGCAACTGAGAGGTTCCAAAGTATTAATAATATTATTAAGATTTGACTGGAATATAAATCTCCATCCTTCATAGCACAGGAGATAGGAATTTAAGAATAAAGTTTTCCAAGGAAAATTTTATCTCACTACAAAGTTTCATGCACTTTTGACGATAAGTTAGTGCCGACAGAAGAACAATCCTGGATGGATCTTTCTCTTGGTTTATTTTGCAAAAGTGTCACAGTGAGAGCTTAGTTATTTGTCCAAGTAAGTTAGCAATGGGGGAATGTGCATGACAGAGGTGGTGTTTCTTCAGGTATGTATAAATATAAGATTTTTAAGGTTGATCCATGACGTTGCTCAGTCCCTTTTATGTCTTAGCAGCTAAATCTGATACTTTGCCTTAGAAATGTGTTAGTGACATTTACTGTCTTCTATAAATGAAATACATAGCTTTGCATTGAAGATCCAGCTTTTAAGCAAATAGACTTTTTTGTTAATGTATTGGAGCTATTTTTGTGTAACTTGAGAACACCGGATACAGGTAACCATAACTATGTCCTGTCCTGTAAAGGACATTGTATGCCCCTTCTGGCAGGAATAAATAATGAGCTGCTTTATTTCAGTATATTCTCTGTGATTAAACTAAAATTGTCACCAGGATGGCCAGGACAGAAGACCAGCAGTCAACAGACCGAAGACCTTTATTGTCCTTGAATGAAGTCTCTAAAACTGAAGGATGCATTTTGGATGACCACAGCTGTCACATTCTGGAGTGGTAGGACATTATCAGTTACTGTTACATTATAATTATTCTAGCTGGTGCTGCTATTGGAACACCCTGATTTAAAACAAAACCAAACCTTATACCCTTTAACTCCCAACTCTTCTATTACTTCATCTAGGAAGAAAATAGGCAAATAGGATTTTGACTACTGTGTGCCGTTCTGGCCTTTCTGTTTTCAATGCAGTAGAACTCGGAAAGCTTCGGAGTCAGCAAGGAAAAGCTTTGTAAAAGAAAAGTAAACTAAGTGTTTCTAGGTAAAAAGAACATCTCTCAAGAGTGGAGAAAGGGGTATAAAAAACTGAATGGCACAGAAGGGATGTTTGAACTTCCTCTTTCATCCTTGTCTTCACTTGCCTGAAGTTTGTCTTGGAATACCAACAACTAAGAGATATTAAATAAAGGTAACATGAGAGAGGTTTAAAACAAACCGGAGGAGTTTTGTTCTTACAGGGAGAATCTTTCCTCAGCTTTTATTTACTTACTTTCTCTTACAGTTTGTTAGACTGATGGCAGTCTGTTTCTGGAGATGTCATGGTTTAAGTCTGGGGTCAGAACTGTGAACCACAGAAGTCTCATCTTCTGCAGCTGACAGCAAGGCTCCTTATACCATGATGCAGATCCTACCGTAAGTCTGAAAACATATATTGTATGAGGTTTAAAAGAAAAAAAAAAAGTCACTTGTGCCAAAAATACCTAAAGCATTTTGACTTTCAGTTAAATCTCTTTTCTCTTGTACTTTTCAGTGCTCTTGGAATGAGGAATTGAATTCTCAGATTCCAGTCCATGCAAACATTCATCCAGATGATACTGATGTAGGTGAGTGAGAGTGGAAAATAACCTAGAAATTGTATCAGTTATGATGGATTTCTTGCTCTGAGAAAGTTTTGAACCTCTGTGATATCTACTTTTATAGATATATGTATATATACACACACAACTTAATAGCAACCACTGCTATTTGAACATTGCTTTATTATATAGAACATAAAAATCAAATTTTCAGTGACACACATCAGAAATCTTAGCTCACTTTTCTTTGGTCATATTTTAAAAGAAAGAAAAGGGGCAAAACTAGACTTCTTGGTTCTGGATTTTTTCCAAATAGTTCTAAGTAGTTGTTTACTTTAGAGGGACTCAGGCAGACTGGGATGTTTATGCAGATGTGTTTGGCTCTCCTTTCGAGCTCCCCAGCAGCCTCTGCTTTCTCCACAGTAGCTGTTCCAGCAGCAGAGAGTGGCTGTGGGTTTGAGGGAGGCCCAGCACACTCTGCACATCGCCGCCAAGCCTGTGAGGCAATCCGTCTTTCAGAGGACGTGGGGAAGTTTCAGTGCATTGCTAAATCAGCCCTCAGCTTTTAATAGTTTTTACCAGACGTTCTCAAAGAGCAGTTTGTCTCTTTATGGCCATGCATTTGGATAATAAAGCCCGCCTTCCTCCCCGCCCCGCTGAGGTGTGAATGACGACGACCCCCTCCCAGGCACCGCCGGATCCCTCCGCGCTGGCCCCGGACGCGCTCTTGCAGAGCACCGGAAGCTCTCCTGCCCCTAGCAACGGCGGCGCGCCCGTAGCAACAGGGCCGCCATGCCGGTGTGGCTGCGGGAGCACTGCTGGCGGCAGACAGCCTCCGCCGTCTACCTCTCGCTGCCCGTGCGAGGCCTTCAGGTCACTCCCGCCAACATCTTCTGCACCGACCAATACCTGAAGGTGAGGCGGCCGCACTCCTCTCAGGAGGCTGCTGTTCATGAGGTGTCACCGCACTGGGATGTGCTGTGCCCATGGGCCTGTGCTTGGCCTTGCTTTATCGCTCTGTTAAAAAGCACTGGCTTAATACACTATGGCAGCAGTGCTGTCAAGTTTATCATCTTTTATGATATTTACTCTATAACCTCCCTTTGTATGCTGCAGGCTGGTAAATACCCATCTCACCAGAGATAACAGCTTTACCACTCTTCATTCTTCTCTGTGGTAGTGCTCCTGCTACTCAATAAGTACCAGCTGCCTTTTCTCTCATACACAGCTGCTTATATTAGGACTCAATTCTAATTTTAAGGACTCTATTGCAGTGCTGAAGAAGCAACTTTTTCAGTTTCTTTTATCTAGTCTAATAAAATATATAACCTTTATACCGCATACTAAGCAAATTAGTTTTGTCAATAGCATGTGTTTCTTGAGGATTACTGTATGCTTGTACTGAGTATTTTGAATATGTGAGATTTAATTAAAAATTGTAAATATTAGTCCACGTTGTATTTTTATAGGTAAGCATACCTCCCTTTTTATTTGAAGCCATTTTATATGCTCCCATTGATGACACAAACAGCACAGCAAAGATTGGAAATGGAGTCATTTTTTTCACTTTGTATAAAAAAGAGGCAGCCATGTGGGATTCCCTAACTCTAGGAAATGGTAAGTTCTGCTGTGAAAACAAGGTTTTGTGTAAGAAACTCAGACTGTGCCAAAACTTTACAAACTCTAATAAGCAATGTGAAACTTCTGCTGCTAGATATCTGATAAGTTAAACCTTGCTGTTCATTGTTTAAACCAGAAAGTATATGAAAACAGACAAAGAATATGTGCAGCCTCTAGTGCACACAGCACAAAGCAATGTTTCTTGTAACTTACATTTTGTGTGTTAGCAAATCTTAGATTTTTCTTTTTTAGAGATGGGCTTGATAGAGACTGCTTTGTGAAATTTGAACCACATTGCGTTTTCCCTGACAAATAGCAGAAAGAATCCTGGTTTTATGAATATGGTACATAACAGTAGAACTTCACGCCTAAATTACTAGAATAGTTTTTATTTTTTTATCAAGCTGACAAGGAGAAACTGCAGTATCTAAGAGAGAATGCTGTTCTAAAAGCCCATGAAAAGGCAAAAGAGGAGACAGAAGCAAAAAAAGTTACAAAACAGGAACATAAAAAATATGCTTTGGAGGCCACAATGAAGGTAAGCTTAGAGGAAACTCTGCAAGACATGTAGTGTGAACAATTATCAAATAATCTGGTAGCTGCTTGGTTAAATGTACCTTAAAAAATATGAAAAGTACTCAGTTCTACTACAGTGGTGGAGGACCTTGTTATTTCTTTGTAGTTAAAACATATCTATTACCAAATATGAAAATGATACAGAAAAAAAATATTTAAGTTGCCATTTTCCATGAGTAATACTAAAATAATAAAAATAATTGGCAAGGAGCTCATATTTTTGTCAGTTCAAAGGAGACTACAATAATATGGCAAAACCATACTCTTTCGTGGCCTTTGCATCAGTGCAAGTGTTTAGTCATTTGGCACTATTAAAAATACAGATTTTTAGACAAAATTTTTATGTATAGAAAAGTCTAATCACTTTATTTGTGTTGAAAAGGATTTTAAAGAGTATACAATGAAATTTTAAGATTGAATATGAAATTTGGACCAAAATGGACTGCAGTTAGTAGCTGTCTTAATAGCAATGTTGTACCTATTCTACCTGTGTAATAATCTGAGAGACGAGAAATAGTGTATTAAAATTAAGCCATATATTTTACATTTATGTATATTCCAGAGATCTGCATTGGAATATGGGTAGGATTTTCATTGTTTGCAATGATAAAATTTATTTCTGAATGTGTTTGGATCATACCTTAGTCACAGTAGTAAAATAGTGAAACGATAAGACTTGTAAAATCTAACCAGAAATCTTTATCAGTCATTTTTAAGCATCTTTCATAACTCTGCTTGTATGATCACAGCAATGATGACACTATGCTTGGGACATGAAAGTGGGAAAATAATGGTAACTTAGTCATCTTACTATTATCAGGTGTTACATGTCTCATAGGCTTATCATTCAAACAGCTAGAAGAAGCAGAAAGAAAAAGAATTGAAGATCTGAAAGAAAAGGAGCGGCAGAAGGTCACTAAGGAGTTGGAGTTATGGCAAAAACAGCAAGAAGATGCTGAGAAACAAAAGAGGGTACAAAAAGAAGGGGAACTACATGAAGAAATAGAGCAATTAAAGGAGAAGAAAAAGGAAAAAATGAACAAAACTAGGATTCCCAATGAAGGAACTTCTAAGACCAGACTCAAACCTACTAAAGGTTGTATTATTGGAGTGTATTTTATTATTCTTTCAAGTGTGGGTATAACTTTATTCCTAAATATTCCTAAATATTTTGGTTCATTATTTATCTGTCTCCACCATACCAAACTAACTCTTTTAAACTGCAGTTATTTTAGAGTTTTTATTTTCAGGCAATTTATTGAGCTAAAGCATGGGAGTTCTTAGCTCTACTTTAAATCTTTGGAAATACAAAGGCAGGTTTTGTTCTAAGCTTCAGAAAAGTGAAACAGCAAGTGTCTCTGACAGTGTAATGCAGACTTTGAGGGTGGAGTTCCTGTTACCATAAGTTACCTAATTGCTGGCTTTCGGAGAAATATGCAGTCTCTTTCGCACTCTGTCCCATGTCTTGGCCCCACAGAAAGCCGATTCAGGGAACTAAAACAACAGAAAATATTTTATTTTTGTTTTGCTTGTTTGTTTTGGTAAGGTTAGTTTTAGCTCTTGCAGTTGCTCAGTCAGAGAATCATATAAGTGACAGAGATAGTGATGTAAGAGAAGTTTAAGTTCGGTTCTGACGGATAAATAGATGGCATGATACAGCCTGAACAAACATTTTTTGAACTTTCCCTTCAAAAGAACAACTCTAGACCTTTTAGAGGTTAAGTTCTAATGTGAAGAATTTCTAAATTAGGTGTACTTTGGAAGAAAAACAGAAAAATCCCTTTTGCTTCATTTTTCATTTCCAGTACTCCAATTTTCTTCGTAGGTCGTGGTTCCTATAGTATATTTTCAGAAAACTTAAAGGAAGAGCAGTTACCAGCTCCTCGATCTGCTGCTACAATTAAAATCAACTTTACATCACGAGTTTTTCCTACAGCTCTGCGAGAATCTCGCGTTGCAGAAGAGGAGGAGGTAGGATTGCTCTCTGTTTTAGTAAGATGCTTCTACTGTCTTCCAAGGTGGTGAATTTCTTACACCTTATTCAGTAAGTTGGCAAAAATGTTACCTCTGCCAAGAAATGTTACCTGTGCAATATTCTTCTCTTCTAAGGAAGTCAGTCTTATTTAAGATGTAAAGAAATCTTTTTACATAAAAATTCTTTTCACCAAGCATGTGATTATGCAGATTAATAAATAGCATGTACTTTTTGTGTTGGGAGTGGAAAAAAAGAAAGGCAGAAATATTAATTGAATTCCTTGAAGTACAAAGTTCAAAATGTCTTTACTCTTATATTTAAGATTCTTTAAGTTCTTCCTTCTTAAAAAGAAGCTCACAGTTAGCTCTTCTGAGTTCTATTGAATGAACACAAAGAGTCATTTTGGAAGTTCCAACACAAACAAGCAAACAAAAATGGGTTAGTGATGCAGTAACCTTACCTCTCACATAGTCATAAAATATTTGGGGAAACTTGGAAGGTTTTCATATCTGACAATATTAAATACTTCTGCCCATCCAAAATACATGGCAAATAGAATTCTTTTGATAGGACTGAGTGAAGAGATGAAAGCAAAATCCTTTTTTTGGATTTGAATTTTGCTTCAGAAAAAATACATGCACATTGTATATTGACAGTGGCTACGTAAACAAGCAGAAGCCCGAAGGACAATAAGTGCTGATTTGTCTGAGCTGGAAGATTTAAAAGAAGAGGAGAAGAATCCAGATTGGTTAAAGGAGAAAGGAAAGTAAGTTAGATTCCATTTGAAGATGTATTTAAAACAAAGTATTAATTATATAATGTGTGTCTATTGTTTAGTTTTGATATTTTTATCCTAGACACAGATGTATTTCCTTTCATTTGTACTTTTTATTGAGAGGTTAAATATCTCTCTAAAACAAGCTTTAGGGATTTGATAAAAATTTTGGTATGTTTATATAGCTGTGTTGTACAGAAAGGTTTGATTAGGAGATAGTAATTAGATACACAGTTTTCAAAATTAGTCCTGTGTCTACATAAATATGTTTACCTCTTACTGTTCTTCATTGCTTTTAAGCAGTCACTGGTTTTGTTAAGTCATGTGTCTATATGCTTTATTATCAGCATCAAGTTTCACTGAACTTCAACTATGTTGTTCTCAGGAAAGGCTGTAAATGGCCATTTCCAAGGAAAAGTTACTAAAACTTCAAATTTTTTGAAAATGAATTGTGAATAATACATAGTTATTTATTTTGTGATATATCACCTTGTTTAAAGTGCATATTTCACTTCTTGTTTTATACTTAGCAAAATGTTTGCAACAGGAAACTATCTTGCAGCTGTAAATGCATATAACCTCGCAGTGCGGCTAAACAATAAGCTTCCCCTACTCTATCTGAATCGTGCTGCTTGCCACCTTAAACTGAGAAATTTACATAAAGCTATTGAAGATTCCTCTAAGGTATAAATATATAGGTTCTCTGACTGTCATCTTATATGTGGTTGTGATTTACTACTGTGATGCTTCTATTTTATGCAGATCTATAAACAGTTATTATTGTGATTCAAAATTTATAAACTCAAAATTGATAAAACGAAGCCATTTTAATGAAATATTAAAACTTGATAATGATTGATCAATGAACTTTCATAAATTTAAAAGAAAACAACAACAAAGAAACCCCAAACCATACTTCCACACATTTAGACTAAATGGCCTTATGTTGACTCAGTATGTATTTCTTTACAGGTAAAATAGTGTAGCAATATAGTCACCTGGAAAAAAAAGACAACTTTGAGAAGGAAAAAAGAAACTGTACACAGATACTTTTTGTATTATGTTGTGGTGTTCTTCATTTTGTGGGAAGAAAAAAAAAAAAGGTGATGGTGATGAGGATACCTTAGAAAAATCCCAACAAACAAGACATTTTTAGAGAAGGACTGTATCAATTCGATATTTTAGTAGCCATTATCTGTGCAACAAGAGAGGAGGGATATCAAATGGCACGTGAATAATTTGAAGAAAGTTGTCCCAGAATTATTACTTCAAAAAAATAATCAGTACTTGGTGCTTGAAACTTGGGTTTTTTTAGTAACTACTGCTACACGACATGTACTTTTTTAGGGCTGGTTTCTTTCTTTTTTTTTTCTGTAGCATTGTATGTAATATCATGTATGAAAATAGAATACATTATTTGACTGTAATAAACATTTAACACAGTATTTGTCAGTTTTTAGTTGTGGCAACGAAACTGTATTTAGCAAACTGTGGGGTGATAGATACAAATCTTAATGAATAGAATCACAAGGTATATAGTTATATTTGAATAGTTATTTTCTATTTCTATTTGAATTGTTATTACATTACTGTATAATAATACTAATTAGGTGAGAGAAGTGCATGTAAATAAGAAAAAAACCACCAAAATTATGGAAAATTGACCTAAAAATATTTTGGGTTTTTTCATTTGTAAAGGCACTAGAACTGCTGACACCACCTGTTCCTGATAATGAGAATGCTCGAGTAAAAGCATATGTGAGACGGGGAACAGCATTTTGTCAGCTGGAATTATATACTGAAGGTGAGACCTTGATTTTGTGAAAACATACACATGGATTTATAGTGACATGCAAGTAATTCTGTTTGGCTGAATGAGACAGCTCACACCTTTATTTTTTTTCAGGAGAGCTATAAAAGGAGGCCTGTACAATCTATGTCTCTTTTTGTTATGAGCCGTTATACCACATTCCTTAATTTTTATTTTTTTATGTTACTGGCTAATTGCAATGCCACTTGAAAAATCTTTACAAGTTTTTAAAAAAATTGATTGCATGCTCCTAGTTTAAGGGAGTACAAGTTAGTTTTTCCTTTGAGGAAAGAACTTTAGTGAGTTGTGTATCCTCTGTTTGATCTATTGGGTAGTCGGTCTTTCTGTGCATAACAGTCAGCTATTGAGCGTTGCAGCAGAAGGTATTAGTTAAGAAAGAATGAGAGGTCAGAGATGAGGTATTTGCATTAGGAAGCATTCAAATGTAGGATGCAAACTGATATGAACTAGTTTGCACTAGTTTTGCTGTTCATGGAGTAATGGGTTATTAGTTTTGAGGTTATATTTACAATATTTACAACCATAGAACAAATTAACTTAAGATAACCTGAAATACTTCTACAATATTTGCTTGTGAAGTACTTCATACCATATCTTTGTAAAATGGTGTATGAAACCTGTATTGATGAGCAAAATGTTTCATCAAGTATGTGTGATTTGTGTGAAAATATTGGAATTAAGTGTCCCTACTGAGGTCTCCAAGAGTATCAGTTTAGTTGTGTAAGGCAAATTTACAAATGAAAGTTGGTAATAGGAAGCGAAGCATATTCAAAATGTCAGTGTGGGCTTTTCTCATTGGTTTCCTTTTTTTGCCTATGAATCACTTTGTCATTCCTTAGAGCTTCATTTGCACTTGGAAACCTTATAAGAAAGACAATTAAACAAGATTTTATTTTGCTTCCTGTACTCATGGTTTGCTTTCTTCTCCCCAAGCTCTAGCATTCACAGTTCGTGTCTTCGTTTTTCTCTTGTTTTCACGCACTTTAATTCTGTCATTCAACTTTTCTCTCTTCTGCAAAACGTTTTTGAACATTCCCCTCATGCACGCATGCATATATATACATATATATATATATGAATGAAGAGGCCCTGTTTTCATGTTTCAATACCTGAAGATGTTTATGTAGGAGAATGTTTCCACTAAAATGTTTTTTAAAATTATATAAACAAAATATAAATTTATTTACTAACAGAAGTTAAACCTAATGTCATTCTGATTTCATCTTGCTCAGTAGCAAAACTCAAGATCAATATTCTATGTATATGATTAAGGAACAGTTATTTCCAGGTAGTTGCTGAAGAGGATGCTCTTGCATTATTGATTGACATTCTTATTGATGTATCTAAATTAGGTCTCCAGGATTATGAAGCAGCTCTGAAGATTGATCCTGAAAATAAAACTATAGAAAAAGATGCTGAGAAGATTCGACACCTAATTCAAGGAACAACACAAGATTCTTAATTAAAAAAAAAAAAAAAAAAAAGCTTTTTGACCTGGGTGCCTTTTAAGGGCATCAGTAGGAACCTTAGTTCTCTTCAATATTTTGTTAACTAGACATTTTTCTGTTTCACTCAGAACACCTACAGAATTGGTAAAATGTTGGGTATATGAATCACTATTTTTGGAAAGTAGAATAGTATTGTAGATTAGATATGTTATATCTCATTTTGATACAAAGTTGTGGTTCTGCTTTCTATGAAATATTTGTGGGCTGAATATTAAAACACGCTTTTGGTACTTGATTTAAAGTTACTCATGACTAAATGAAATATCTGTCTGGAAATATCTACTGAATCTAGATAATGGGTTTTCAGGCAACTTCAGTAGCTCCATATAGTCAACAACTGTTAACTTCTTATCTTTCTGTTCTCCACCAAAGCTGAAACAGATGTGTGTGATATGGTTATGGTTATAACCTTTCCTCTTTTTTTATTGTTCATAGTGTTTGGTACATCTGAGACTAAGACAGTGAATTTAGATACTTGAATTCAGGCCTCTAGTTTGGAAAATCTCCACCTTGAAACTTAGAGGTAGATTTTATGATTTTATGTAGTGCAGAACATTGTTTTTAATGTTAAGTAATGTACATTCAATATTTTCAGAATATTTTGAAGCCTTTGTTCGGGCTGAAAAATTATAAACTTGTAGCATTGTAGTGTAGTGTAGTGACAAATTAATCCTGTGATAAATTGTCCTATCAATGAATATGACTTAATTCTTGCATCCTACTACAATTAGTAATCTTACAGAGTAGCTATACAGCATATTCTGAATCAAAAAGATTGTTATTTATATAATTTTTTCTTGAGCTAGTATTTAACTTGTACTCTGTTGACATTGGTCACTGTCTCGGGAATACTGGTGTGATTAAAGATTCTCAAAAAAAGAACCATCCCGGAGAGGTTACAAGTGGCGTAAATTGGCATGAAGTATGACACTGTGCTTTGAAGTCCTGCACCTATCATTTTAGATAGTGGAAGAATGTAATATAGTATTATATTGTTTATATATATATATACGTTAGCATTTGTATTACAGTGACAATGAAATGCCTGAAATACTGGACTTGAAGTGGTTCTGTTTTATTAAGCATTCTATGCAAGTTGTGACCATTTCAACTACGCTCCCTTCAGTAGCAGTTTTAGCAGACTTCTGAATTTTCCACATCGGCCAGTTTCCTGAATGCCATTTATGACTGATTTCTGTCTTTAGAAGAAAATATTTATTATGCAGATAAATGTCATCCTGTGTAAACTTTTCACTTTTGGAACAGGGAGAAGGTGGCAGGTGTTGGTTCCAGTTGCTTTACCTAGAGCCTTGAGAGGAGTCCTGAGGTGAGTCGGAAATGTCTGGGGTAGCTGCTGTTCCATCTTTCATACAGGTCCCTACTGCATTGCAATGGAAGGAGGTGAGAATACTTTATTTATAGCAATTATAGGACGGCAGTGTAGGAGCCTTAGTGGCTCAGTTGAGTGTAGTGGCACACTTGCCAAAATAGGGCTGTTTTCTGAGGGTAAGTGGGGGCTAACGAGGAGAGACAGCGGCAATGGGAAAAAGAAAATGCAAAGAAGCAGGTGCTGGTTCAAAGTTCCACGTTTTCTGCTTTGCTTTCAGAGCCTGTTAGAACAACCTGTATACATCTGTGTAGGCTGTTTGTATTGTAGTGATTCGTTATAGAGAGGCACCTTGTTCTACTGCTATGAAATAGAAACAATGCCCTCTTTAAAGGTTAGGGAAGCAAATAGTGCTTGGTGGTGTGAGCAGTATCTGTCTGTTTCATCTGATTATATTGGGAGCATATGGATGTTCCACTTCTGACTTCAATAGCTAAGCCAATGGTGTGGACATCGTTATCAAAGTCATGCTTTGTGTTGGTATTAGTGTCCTGAGATGTAGGAATGTGGAGATTGACTAAGTTTTAAAACCAGAAAATACTTCAATTTAACAAATAACCCTCAGGTTGAGGTCTCTTGCACTTAACTCTTTCTATAAAATTACAGTTCTGCAGTTATGATACCGGTTTCAAAAGTTTTATTTTTATGTGTTCAGGCCTGATTGAGAGAAGTGTATCATCAAATGGGCTACGTGTTTTTTTGATACATCTTATTCAACCCATCAAAACAAAAATAAATCAGATATTGACAGTTATTCCCAGAATGACTGAAATAACAGATTAGTTTTCTTAAAGCTAAGTATCTAGTCTAACCCTATGACAAAAAAATAGAGATGCATTTTTACAGACTATGCTGTAAATTGGGGTAGTCACCAGTCACCACTTCTGTCAGTGGTGGTGTTTAAATAACTACCTTGAAATGACCCACAAGTGAGTAAGTGTTTTGAAAAGGTTTGATCCACTGGGTGATAAGTACGGGGTACCACCTGTGAGATAGGTGGAACAGCACCATATTCACTTGAAGTTGTTTTAACAGTAAAACTTGAGGCTTTGTCAAAGAACCATTGGTCATGAGTGTTTTGGGGTTCAGCATATGAGAAAACACCAGATTGCCAGGATTTGTGCAGGGAAGCAAAGGAGGAGGTTGGCTTAACTCAGTGTTTGGACTTAGGGCAGTTTCTCGGCAGAAGTCATCTTCTTTCCCTACTGAGAGACAGATTTTAATTCAGCATTTCAAATAACAGGGCAAAGCATTTCATATTTGTTACACGTTTGTGGTTGAAGCAAGTGTTGCTCAAGATGTGTATTGAAATACATGCACAGTGGAAAGTGAGGAACTTAACACTGCTGAGTTTTGACCTTATTTAGTAATCTGTAGACAGCGATAAATGGACTCATGTTGACTATGAAGTATAGTGACAACTGGAATTTGCATCAATTTCTGCGTTAGTGATAATCTTGAGCATAGAAAATATCTTAATATATGTGGCAGAAATAATTAGTATGGATAATAAAAATAAAAATGAGTAAGAATATAGTGAGGCTTTGTGGATGGTTTGTTTTAGATTCTTATTTTCTAATGTACAGAAATACGTATGCTAAAATAGAGCCTTAAACAAACCTCCAAATTACTTTCTTCCTCATGTTCACATGCATGCATTTTTAATTTTTTTTCCTCTGTGGGGCATGAATTAAGTTATGACAGAGACTTGGTAGTACATTCATGCAGAGTGCTCTAACACGATATTGATGAGCGTGGGGTGAAATGGCACTGAATCGGGTACCTCCCTTGGTTTTGCTGAGTGAGCCGTTCAAACCCTGTGCTTCAGAGGTGCAATGACATCTTCTTTCTCTATTTGTCAATCGCTTAAGAGATGAAGAAAACACTGAAGTTGCTAGTTTAGCTAAAACTCAAGTAAGGAACTCTGGCTTTTCCTTTGCTATGTTTATTAACGAGGCCTGTTGTCGTCTCCCGGTTATGTTACCAGAGCCCTGCTCGGCGCAGACCCCTGGGCCTTGGGCACTGCTCTGCGCGGCGGGAACTGCCTCATCCCGGTCGCGGGCGGCCCTCGGGACGGACAGCTGCTCCTGGAGCAGTTCCAAACCTCCGCTGTTGGGAAACTTTCCAAATAGGTTAATTCGCCGCCATCTACTCGAAGGATCAAGTATTTCTAGCCCAGAGGCAGGCCCTGCCTGGCGCTCGGCGGCGTGGCGTTGCCATGGCAGCGGGGGCCCGGCGGGGCGGGGCCGGCCGGCCGCCGCGGTGCTTGCTGGGCGTTGTAGTTCGCCAGGAGCGCGGGACGGCGGGCGGCGGCGGGGCGCGGACTGCGCTGCCCAGGGTGCTGCGCGGCACCGCCGCCGTGCGCAGGCGCGGCCCGGGCGGGTCGGTGTTGTTTTTGACGGCGTCACCGGCGGTGGCGGCAGCGGCGGCCCCTCGTCCGTGCCGGGCCCCCCTGGGGGCCGCGCTCCGGTAAGGCGACGGGAGGGGCCCACGGGGGGGGCTGCCGCCTCTCTGCCGGACCTCGGTGCGCAGTCACCCGGGGAGCGTGGCGGCCCGCAGCGCGGAGCGGCTACTTGGAGCGGGGCGAAGCCCGGGGGGCGTTGGGGCCGGGGCAGGGTGGCAGTGAACGGGGCGCGGTGGGGCCGCCGGGCCTCTCTGAGGCGGCCGAGCGGGCTTAGCGGGCAGCGCTCCCCGCCGGGCCGGCCCCGGGCGCTGGCCTTTGCCAGCTTCCTCCTCTTTCATCATCTGCCTCCGTCTCCCCGGCTGATGCAAGGTGTTCTCTTCATAAATGGTGTTATTGTGGCTGTCGCGGCCCGGCCCGCGCTCCCCCGCAGGTGTGAGCGGGAGGGCGGCAGCGGGTGCGGGGCGAGGAGCGCCCGGCCGTGGGGTGGGCCCGCGTTCAGAAGCTGCGTTGGCCTGGCTGGAAATCATAGCAGGGAAATAGTCCTCAGGGGTTGCTAAGTATTCATCAAGAAGAATGTGGCTTTGGGGAAGAAATTACACGGCTTTGTGAAATAATAAACCTGCACCAAAACCCTGAGGTATAATACTGCTGTAACGTGTTTTTATTTCCGCTCTGCAGCAAAGAATCTGCTGTAGAAGAGAACTGAGTTTTTACTTGGAATGACAGCACAGCAAACTCTAAAGAACGCCCATTCCTGTCGGTGCCTTGTTATTCATCTTTGTCAATGCTTATTTGAGTTTTTTTTTAGTCTAGGAAATCCTCTTTGAAGACGGAAGAAGTTGTTTAGACTGTTATTGTAATGGTTATTCTTTCTGAGACTGGTATTTATTCTACTTCACAGTGGATAAATAGGATGTGATACGTGTTACGTTGTCAACAATACATAGGGCTGTAAACTTATACACCTTATGCTTCTGGTTTGCATTTCACTAAGCTTAGGGAAGTAGTTCACACTTCTGATTCCCTACACTCTTCCATCTGTCCCTAACAAAAATACTTTGAGGTTGAACTCTGAATATAGTGGGTATTTATTTTGTCTAGATAGAAATTTAAAAGGTGATGTCACTGTGAGTGTAGGACATTTGTGGGCCTAGAATCAGCTTTGCAGTTTAAACGGGAGTGTAGAAGAATGTGAACTATAACTTTCTTTTGAAAAATAGTGGCAGTGAAGGTATTTAGTGAGAAGCCAAACCAGTGAAGCTGTGTCTGGGGGGTGTGTATCTTTCTTTTTTTTCAATCTTTCCTTCAGGCTTGGCCAGACATATAGGGGATGTGGAATACTTTGCTGTATCCTATAGTTATCCTTGCTGATAGTGGACTAGAACCCCTGTTAGCGTCATCTTGATTTGTTAGGAAGTTTGCAGTCTTCATGTCTGTTTAATTCCTGCCTGAAACAACTTGGTTTTTTTAATAGCTTGCATTCAGGAAGACAGTGCAAACTGTATCTAGCACCTCTGGGCGGGTAGGAAAAGCCACCTGCTTCTTAGTGAGTCTTTTTCACTTGGTGGTGAAGAATACAAGCAGATGAAGACTTTTGTGAATAGATCAGTTTAGCCATTGGGCTGAGATTAGCTTTCCATGTTTCAGTTTACTTAAGGGATTGTGTTTGACCTCAGATTTAGTTATGACTATGTGTGTTATATTAATCTTTTACAGAAATAGGCTTTTACAGAAATTAGCTCTAGCTAATGATTGAAGTTTAGGAACACTGTACCTAGGTGGGTTTTTTTTTTTTTATTTAAGCTTTTTAGGCTGTTTTGCTCTTTTAGAGCTAACTAATGATAATTAATAAAGTGCTTGACTTTTGATAACTGTTTTACACATGTATGTGTGCTGAATGTGCTTGTAGGAATATAGCAACCCTAGAGATACCATTCAGTCTGATGCTACGCTAGCTATCTGTCACCTTTGATAAATTTAACAGTTCTATCTGTAAACCTCAACGATTCTGTCATTATTCTTTTTTATCCCATACTTTTTCTTGATATTAAAAACTTTTCTATTTTGGATATTGATCACCTGTATGCAGTTAAATATGCAGTATTAGTATAATCTGGTTGAAAATAAGTAAGGCCAGCAAATAATAGAAAATAATGATTATTTGTCTGCTTGTTCCTGTGTTTATTTTTTTAATATTTTTTTATTATGCCAATACTCACAGAATTAGGTCCTGAAGCTTTCATTTGGGAACAGAAGACAGGTGATTAACGCTTCATGGAGCCTGAGGCCATGGTTGTGTATTCAGTAGAATTGGTTTTATGCAGTGCTTAATTACCTGTCAGTCTGTGATCTAGTTGGAGAGGGAGAACACGATAAATGATGAAATGCTGAGTTAGCTAGAGGAAGACAGACACTACGATGTCCAGCACAGAGTCTGCTGTTAAAACTTGCACTTGTATCAACAGATTTTATTTTTTTTTTCCCTATTAAAGCATTTGCATTATGTGACTTGGTTGTTTTTCATCTGGCACTGATATGCACTAATACTGGAATTGCCATGTTATGAAACCACTTTCTTCCACAGTGGAGATCAAATTCACTAGTAAGGACTGGGTAACCACCTGTACTATATTCGCCCCAAACTGTATTTTTTGTGGTTACACAAAAGGCTTGGTTTTCAACAGCAATAAATTTGGTACTCTTACGGTCACTGTTATTCACTGAACTGTAGAATAATTAAATGGAAATATTTTTATACTGAAGAGAATTCTTAAAAGATAATTTCAGATCACCAGTACAGTTTTTGCAATGTAACCAGTGATGTTTCCGATAGGGAGCAAGTTCTGGTGCTGGTAGTTACCTTCCTCTGAAAGGAAAGCTGCTGCTGCTGAACGCCTGGTCAAATTAATTTCATGACAGCAAGCAGATATTATCGCCTCATGAGAACTCTGGAACACAGTCTTTGCCATTTGGGCATTTGTTATTTTTTGATGATTGAGGTAGTATGATTTTAAAGAAATCATTATTTTAAAAAAATATATATTTATGATTCAAAAGAGTATGAATTTAAAAAAAAAAACCAAAACAAAAGCCCCTACCCAAACAAAAAAACAGTCCAAACCCACCTCCCACCCTGATGTTCCCTACCTGAGATTCCAGGAAAAGCGCTAATGAAAGAAAAAATAGATCTAGAGGAAAATGACAACCATATTGAAAATGGGGCTTTATAATAAATGGAAATCCAGTTTTTCAGTAATTTTGATACCTGTGTTGATTGTTAGTAAATATTTTTGCTTTATAAACTGTGGTTGTGATGATCACCTGATTACTATTACCTTTTTTATGGAGGAATCTGTAAAATATGTTAAAGTTGAGGAAAAAGTGTTACATTAGAAAAGCATATGGTAGCTACCATAATGCAGAGATATGAGACAAATGTTTATTTTTTAAGAAACCTAAATGGAATTGGAAGTTTTATATTTTGTTGTGCAAATTTTCTAGCCTTACTGGCATATTTAGATGTTCTAATTCAAGGTTTGTGTATATTTTCTGTGTTAACAAACTAGGATGAAAGAATTGATAATGAAGTAGGGAGTAAATAAATTTGAACAAATAGGTGCCTTTCTCTGTGTTCTTACTGGAAGTAACTAGGTGTGGGAAATAAAGCAGATGTCTGAAGTTCTCAGAACTCTCTGCTTTTCTATAAAACAACGTTTATATTGACAGCTTTATTGAACCATTTTTTCTTTTGCTGTTTTGTTACTTTGTATGCATAACGTAACACACAGTTGATTGGAAATTGTTCTATTTTGGGGAAGATTTTCCCCCCCGAGTTAAATCTTTAGTAAATTTTATTTAACAACTTGATATATTTTTATTTTAAGGAACAAGAAATGTGTTAAATTTCTTTTTAAAGTCTTTCTGTTAGTTAAGGACTTAAAAAATAAGCTGGATGTGTAACAATAATGAATACTCTGTATTCCTTGTAGAGGAGAAAAAATAAACTGGCAGCTGCAGGCAGATAGTTCTCTTCTTAAAATAACTTCCCAAGTCATCCAGTAGCATTGTAAAAGGTAAAATTTGTACTTCAGGTTTTTTTGTGCTGTTTTTGTACTCTCCCGGTACTCTCTCAATTATCTTCAGAATCAGTATTTCAAGAGTAGTTGAAAGGAGTGAAAGCAACACAAAACATTGTTTTGCCTCCTAGTTGAAGATACTTAGTTCCAAAGGTCCTACTTTGTGTTGTCTCCAAAAAAAGGTGTTTTTCATGAATAAACTGTAGTTCCTCTGCATGTAACAATGACTTTACCTACTGAAACATGTCTTAAACAATTACACTACAAATAAATTTTAATTATTCATTTATTGACTAGTGTTGTTTGTTCTTAGCTAGTCTAAGAGCTTTTTGACTGGCTAAAATAGTTATGTACCTAACAAAGCTGTTTTTGCTCTGAATATAAAAAAGATAATAGGAAATATGGAAAAAATAATATTTTTCTGTAAACTTTTATTCTCTTTTTCTTTTTTTTTCAATTCCAGAGTAACAGTTTGTGAGTTAATGTAGTGTTCTGTAACATTATGATTTGTTTTCTTTGTTTTTTTTTTCAAGAGAGCAGTGAAATTATGTATCTCGCATGTTAAAAGAGTCTACTTTTGCTTGCAGTGTACTTTGAAAATGTCTGAAAATTCCAGTGACAGTGATTCGTCTTGTGGCTGGACCGTCATCAATCATGAGGTACCCAATCTCAAATTAATAAAGGTCTATCAGGTTGAGACTAGCCATATGCAGTAAAATATTATTTCAACTTCGTAGTTCTTGTTTTGTGTGGACATTGCATATCAACAGAGAATATAGAAGAGAGATATTTATAAATAAGAAAGCATAAATCTACTGTTTTATGTAGACCTTTTATTATATGTGTATCCTTTACTATAGCTGATACAAATTTTCTTATTTAAAAGAATAATTTTTTCTTCAAAGTTTTTACTTTGAGGAATTGCTAGAATTTTAGTGAGATGTTCTCCTTTGTTCCATCTTTCCTGAAGATATTGACATACTCTGTGACTTTTCTGTTGTTGCTAATGTAGTTCTTTTCCTTCCAAATCTCCTTCCACTACCTCTCCCCCCACTCCAAAAAATAAAAATGTTGGGAATAATGGGCAGGAAAAATAGACAGAAGGAAATGATTGCATGAGTTCTCCAGGTGTTTTCTACCACTAAACTAGCTGATCTTAGCCTTAACAGTTGCTGTTTAGGAGCAGCCCTCTGTCTTTACATTCTGTCTGCCTTACTATGAAGCTACAGTGAGTAAAGGAATGCCAACATTTTATTAGGTTTACTGGGAGATGAAGGTGATGGCAGGGCAGGGCAGCTCTCCTTACACCTGTGCTATAAGGTCAGGAATGAGAAGAATAGCTTTCTTGGCGTTTAACGTAGTGATTGATGAGGGCTTGCTGTACTTATGCTTGGACGATCTTGAAAACTGTGACAGCCTGGAGGAACCGTGAGGGCAATAAGAGATTCTTCTGTGGGAAGGACTGAGTTTTGAAGCGACTTTCTTTTGTGTTTTCCAGGGACTTGCAGAAGCTTTTAGCGCAAGTTTTTTGCAGTTCGCGCTGGAATTCTGGGCTTCCTTGGCCTTATTTTTCAGGAAGGAGAGCGCAAGGCATAAAATATATAGAAATAATCTGGATGTTGTCACCTTGTGGAGGAGGAATTCACATGGCAGTGCAGGACTGAGCTAGTGGCAGCAGCTGAGAGAATGGGGGTTTTTGTCCATTAGGCAAACTGTTACTGAAGAGATATCTTCTATAAGGAAGTGTACAAAAGCAATCTAATTATTGTGTAAGGAAGTTGGGATGGTAGATTGTGTGGCAGCAGATGAAAAGAGCTGGCAAAAGACTGTTCTTGGTTCAAAATACTTGCCTTTTAAAACTTACTCAATTGATGAGTGGAGCTCTATCAAATTTGTGTGGTTTCAGTTGTGTTTCTGTCCATCTTCTGATCTCTGCTATAGATTCATTTATTAGGCATACTTTTATTTGGGATGAAATGCTAGAATTCCCTCTTTATTTGGTCAAGTCTTGGGGTATAGCTCTTTGTAAAGTCACTGTTATGTCTGTGTACCCCTGGTTTAATTTGTGTGTTTATTTTCTGTCTTCTGATGTTTGATTAGTTATATAAAGTGACAATGGCTTTACTAAAACAAAAGTAGTTTTTAATTCCTAGTAGAATAAACCTTGAGACAAAAGGGAGAAAAAAAAGTGAAGCAATTCAAGGTCTGTTGGGATGGGATCCGTTGTTGCCTAGGTGTCTGCAGGGTAGGTGTCTGAATCTGATGTTGGTGTCTAAGTTTGCATTATATATATTAAATCAATACAATCAATGGAGTCTGGAGAGTGGTAATTCTTATGCTAAGGTCAACACTTACATTTGATCAAATGACTTGCTGTCTTGACTCTGTTCAATGGACCTGTTCATAACAGTGCCTTCAACTTTTTTTTGCTCCGTTTGCTCAGGTGTAGGCACTTGAAGCTAGATAAGATTAACGTTTTATCTTACTTTCCCCTGGCGGTGAACAAGGCAGGCCTGAGTGCTCACAAACTCTGAGGGGCCCTACCTGTTAGTGTGAACCTCCAGTATACTTTCCTACTTTAGTCCTGAGATTTTCTGTATCTCTTCAGATCTTGGCTGATGGGTGGGTCTAATATGGGGGGGGTGGTGGTGGTGGTGGTGTTTGTTTTGTTTTTTAAGTATTAAGCATTGTCTTGGAAACTGAGCAGGTTCTTGAGCCAGAATTCTCAGAGCAAATGGGTTAACTGTTTTCCTGGAACAACACTTACATATTGGCTGCCTGTGTCTTCTTGTTGCCTGCCCCAAAACATCTCTAGGAACAGTACTTGAGATATTTCATTCATAGTAGGAAAATAGGACGTAATGGGAAGAGATCATGGGTGGTGATCAGCTGTTCCTCCTTCACTGCAAACTCCCCTCTTTGCTGATAATAATGAAAATCTAGGTAATTCAAAAGGCAAGCCATTACAAGCTTGTGATGGTACTAAAGTTTTGAAAGCTCACTTCAGTTTCAAGTGGGATACAGGAGCGCACAGGCTGCCAGACTTTACAGGTATCTAATAAACGTGAAAAGATTTAGGAGTTGGTTACAACAGTTGGGTCACTCAGCTGTGAATTGCAGGCTTTACTTTCATACTTGGGATGGTTATTTTACAGATTATACGTATCTATAAAAGCCAACCAAGTCAAAAAAATCTTCACTCAGATTTTATAAGTTATGTATAATTGAGTGGTGAATTTCTGCAAAACAGTTGAGATTAAAATTGTGATACCTTTTTAGTCAAAAGAAGTAATTTAACAAATACTTTGTATTTTTTAAAGCAGTTAATTTTTGAAGCATTTTTAAAAGGAACATAACTTTGTAATGTGATATAGAATATATCTCAAGCAACTCTTTTTGAGGTATCTAATCTTCCTGGAGTACAGCCTCCTCTTAAAAACAAAAACATGAATGTTTGCTTAAGTTTTGAAATGAGACATCTAGGGAAAGTGATCTGGAAGTATTACTAGTACTGTAATTTCACACCTGCTGTTGCAAAAATAGCTATGTCTGTTTACTAAAACAGCTCAAGTTATTTATAGAGCAGAGTGACTTAGTATTTTTTCAGTTACCTTTTGCATGTTTATAGTTTTCTAATAACCTTACTTGTGTTCTATCAGTTCTTTTGAACAAAATTTGCAATGTGAAATTTAAATATTTAGAATTGTCAACCATATTGCTTGGCTTTAGTGCCCTGCAATCTCTGAGCATTTTTTATCTTCAGTTCCTGTTTCACTCTGAGGTTGTTGCTGAGTGGCAGCTGACTAATAATTAAGGCTTCTTTCTGGATTAAAGACAGAAATCCAATTTAGAGACTGTATGAATATGTGTTTTCCGGGTGTCAGAGATGTACTATTAAAACAGCCATTCAAATTTGCTGAGAGGAATTGAGATGGAGTAGAGTTATACACATTTTTTTCCTGGTACTCACTAGAGTTGATGGTGATACTCTTGATTTTCCATTTTTGGGAGTGGGTGGTGTATTTACATACAATACATGGGCATATGTGCAAGAATTAGATCTCGTATTCAAAACTCATTTGACAACCTCCTCTGTCTCTCTAAATTCTATTTAATAAATAGGTCTTATAAAGCTAATAGAAAAGAATTATTTAAAATACTTAGCATAGTTGTGAATTGATGCCTAAATTGCTTTGTTTTCTAGAATTGTCCTCCTCTGCCCTTTTTTAATCATGGTCATAAGTATTGCACACTAACAATTGTTTCCCTCTAGTTAATTACTTGGTATTTCTCTTGCTTTTCACTTAAAAAATCTTCAGTTTTAAAGGTTATTATTCTTCTGTTTTTATTGTTAATGTCCTGTTTTCTTTGTAACGCTTTCCTTCTGCTTTACTGATGGAAAACCCAATAACTGTAATGTTCATTTAAAACTCTTTGACTCCAGGGTTCTGACATAGAAACAGTGACTTCAGAAAGTGGAAGCACAAATGATAACCATGAGTTTGTTTCAGAAGAATACGTTTCTTTGCAAGAAGAGGAGCAACCAGTTGATTTGCAAGGTAAGATATTAAAAGAGGAGCAGTTCCATAAAATAGGTGTCTGTTGTAGCATTGGCACAAAATTAGTATTTTTAATGGTTTGTATACTTTGTAGGCCTCTATCACAGTACCTGCTTCATCAGGGTTATGGAAAATACTCAGTCATCAACTTTATACAAGGATTTTTTCTTTAAATAGATGAGATAGTAGAATGCCTTTCATTTTGTCAGTACTTTAGATGTGTTATAATATGCACTGGTGTTGCTCGAAAATAGTTCACAGAAGTGCTATTGATAAAAGAAATTTGCTATATTAAACATTTCTTAATAATGTCCTAGATCAAATAAGAGTACTTTGGAAGGAACTATCAGTGCTTTTACACCTAAAAATAACATTGTGGCACTGCGTTGGCATTTCTTGAGTTGGAAGTGTAAGTCTGGTGCATATTAATATAATGAAAATCCTTCCAATTCTTTTAATTGCTAAATATAATACTCAATTTGTGGTCATACCACTCAATAGTGGTATGAGAACGCAGGCTTGACAGGTTCAGTGTGCAGTTGACTAAATTTGAGCTTGGCCATGTTTCCAAATTCGTAACCTCTCCTTATAGAGACAGGGCTAGACACTCAAACTCCATGACTATCTGGAAAATACCTTCATTACAAATGTATTGTGGTATCAGCTTACAGTATAGTGTTGGTTTTTATCTAATTGTGCTTTTCATTCATAGGTTACTTGCATTATGATCAGTATGAGCATTTGAATTTGTGTCCTCCAAAACATTGTATTACATAATGACAAATTGGATTCTGATGTTTGCTAGAGGCATATTAAAAATGAGATTTAGTATATTTTTAGAAAACCTTACATGATGTGAGTAGATAACAGAAATCTGTCACAATTACACATATTTTAACATTATATGGGAGTGGGCATAGTATGTGGAGTTACTGGTTTTAATTCTATGTTTGTTTGTTTTTTCCTCTTTTTATTTATATAGCCCAGTGTGACAATGATGGAGAGATACCAGAGGTAGATAATACTCTCCCTGCTTTTGAGGAAACTCAGACAGTTTCAGAGGTAAATGATGTTATGTTATTCAGAAGCTTCTGTAAGCCCCCTCTGCCAATGTCAAGCAATGTTTTGAAGGCATTAAAAGAAAGATACTGACTTTTCCTTTTTTTGAAGTATTAAGAATTATCACTATTTTAATTTTTTTTTTTTTTTTATATTGAATGTATGTGAGTAGTGTTTACATTGCTCATTCCCTAGGGAAAGAAAGAAAAAATCCCTGATGATGTCTCCTGTGTTGGAACTATTAGCGATGATTCTGACATTGTTACACTTGAAGCTCCAAAACCAGAAGAAACTCAAAGTCAGGAGGAAGCTCCAGCTGATGGTGAAGAAGCTCAAAGCTCAGAGGATTTTAACATGGGCTCCTCCTCCAGCAGTCAATATGCATTTTCCCATCTGGAAACTGGTAAGAGCAATAAATTACTAAGCAACTGTGTGCAAAAATGTCACTGGGGTTGGGAGGAAAATAATCTTTGCTTAGGGAACCCTCTTTGTGTGCTGAGGGAAAAAAATATGTTCTTGTTGAGTAGAGTTCTGAGTATTTGCAGTCTCTAGGACAACTCTAGTTGCCCTAACTCTAAAACTTTGTCTAAATATACGTTTGCCATCTTTTTATTTGAAAGCATTTCTCTCCCATTGAGTGTTAAATATTTTAAATAGAAAGTAAATTTCTAGTTTATTTTTGAGAATTAAAATGATTTTTAGTTTGTAGAATAATTGTAGGTTTCCTCTTGGAAATTTTTTCTGCTTTTGTAGAGTTGCCATAAAAAACTAACAACTGGGAGAGGATTGGGAGAGGACTAATAGCAGAATGAGTACAAAATTTTTTTGCTTACCTTCATAGCTACATAGAAAAAATATATATATTTAATTTTTGAAGATACTCCCAAAACTTGACAGAAATGCAATGGATGGTATTCAGGAGGAAGGATATGAATATTTGACCTATTAAAAATAAACAAACAGAACCCCAACAAATGCAAACAGAAAATCTTACTGTTGTGTTACTTTTCTCTAGTTCTTCTTTTTTAATTCTGCTTGGCTGCTTATTTGTGATCTTTTCTGTATTCTCTATTCTCTATAGTGCTTTTGTTTTACTGACTTTTACCTTTCAAATAACTTTATTACAAGAGCAGGATTTTTCTTAAAATACTGTTTTGTTGTAGAAGTAGAATACAGCATTGTTAAAGGTTCATGTATCTGTATAGTATCCATCAGAATCAGAAAATGACACCTTAGCATGTAATTGTGACAGGTGATGATTTGTAACAAAGCTGTTCCCTTCTCTAAGTCTTCTGGATGACTTGACTTAATTTTTAATTCAAAATTGAGTTGACTTTCTTTTTTCTTTTAGGTCTGAGTTCTAAAATTGTTTTTTTTCCCCCATGTTTTTGTACACAAAAGTCAGTTGGCTGGAGAAGCTGAGGAAGATTCCTGATTGTGTAAGGGGATGGGGAAATGAGGTGAAAGAGCATGTGGCTCGCAGTCTTCCTTTCCAAGGTGGTGTGATCAAATTTGATCAGCTTGTGTAGAGCTGATTGCTTATGGCTTGCATGGAGTGTTCTTAAAATTATCAGTAGCAATCTGACTTGATCTTACAGTACTGATATTTCAAACAGATGCCGAAAGCCACTCCTCAGTGAAGAATTTGGCTAAGCTGTTGTTGTTTTATTTGCTATTTTGAAGAATGTTAAACTTACATGTACATTTGGAATGGGCATCAGTAAGCTTTGCAATACATTTTAATATGTATACTTGACCATTTAAGTGAATGGTTCTTGTTGGATTCCAAATCCATGTGTGACTGGCAAAAAGAATTTCTTCCTTCTAACTTAAGCTGGTTTCAGCATGGTCTAAAGTGCTGTGTATTTGGTTGATGGAGGATTATAGAAATGTCTGGAATACTTTTGCATTTATTTGAAATGCCAAAGTTACAGCAGTCAAAATTTTCATGCCTCTTTTTGGCAATGGAAATCTTTGCCACCCACTTCTTGTTGAGATTTCTATTATGTTGGAAAAGGATGAGCTTTAGATTTTCCTAATATAGATACTAAAACATTCCACAAAGATTTTCTGCCACTTCTACTTGCAATCCAATTCCTGTTTAGGCTGTCTTCACCATGCAAACAGAAATGTTTTTATATTGCTTCATGAATGAAGTTATCTAGCAGAAGTGCTCATATACTGAAATAAACTGTATCTGGGCTTTGGACGTGTCTGTGCAGAAACGTCAAAGAAAATCACATTCTTAACGGACGTTGTTGCTTCATCTACTTTCTAGTGTAGATCTGACACTTCAAAATCATAGCAGAAACTAGAATTTTGGGCCACTGCTGTGGTCACACTTTGTTTCATTCATCTCATCCTGTGAATTTTAGAGTACAGCTTTGTACTGAATTCTTAGAGCAGCTGAAAGGCAATGTCATTCTTGTCCAAAAGGGTAATGCTGTTTACAAATTGCCAGTGTTTATGAATGGCTCTAATTGTCCTACAGCCTTTTCTCTTTGCTTTCTGATTTGTCTTCTTTTTTTCTTCCCTATACTTTGCTGTCCAGTGTGTATCAAAGAATTTCCCATTTGGCTAGAAACAGCTTGTTCCTTAATGACTTTTGTATTCCATATGTGTAAGCTTCTTTGGTTGTTGCAAAAAATCTAAAAAACCAAATAAGCAATAATAACACTTGTATTATTAAGTATATCCTGTATAATCCTTTGTAATGTCTGACCTCTGCATTCTAGTAATAATACCCCTCTCCTGACTAATATCTGAATGCTTGTCTTTATTGTCCAGGATTGGAGAAGAATGCATCTGCTTAAATGACTAATTCTAAAATAGTGTCCTTTTCTGCCAAGCTATATAAATTAATTTAAGAATTTGCATGTCAAGTAGCTGTTTAAGTGATATGTCTTTATTGCAATGTCTGCTTGTTCAGTCTGGTTTGACTAACTGACTAAAATGGGTTTTTTTTTTCTTAGTAAGAGGGGAAGTTATCTTTCACTATCTGGCCTGTTGTTTGTCCATGGAGTCAGAAATTAGACATGTATTCCAGATGCTAATTGGTAACTTTTTCTGGGGTTGACGCAATCATTTCTATGAAGTTCAAATTCAATTTCAGTGAAGAATTTTAACTGGTAATGCTTTTTATAGACAAAGGTTAGCACTGATGGGCATTTTTGTCTATTCAGTGATGTGTGCATGGCTCTGCTCAAACAAATGATTCTCAGTTGTGAATGTTCAAGGACAGTAACTGTATTTATATTTTTAAATTTGAGTGATGATTTGTTATATGAGAATGAACAACCATATTTCTAGAGGAGGCATTAGCGTTGTGTAATTGCAGGCATCAAATTTAGAACTGTCTGAGCAGGAGCACTTTGTCATGTGCTGGAGGCTTCATTCATCACATTGAATCTATTTCAGGCATGTGTATTAGGTACATGAATATAAATTTTCAAAGCTTTTTTTTCACCCTGCTACTGCTTCTCCTTGATATTTGCCTTACACTTGAAAATGATGCTTTCAAAGGAGGGAGATTAAATAATCATTACTTCTATAATGGATTGTATAAATTTGTTTACAGTAGGTGCAGCAAGCATTTGTACCACTAATAGCAACAAGCAATTACAGCTCTCTTGTTATTTTCCTAGCTAGAATATATGGCTTTTGGGCCATAGATACATCAATGTACAAATGGTATCATAAATACCATTTCACAAAAATGCTATAAAGGATTCTTTTTATGGTTAGAATTTGTTCTTATCTCAAATCCTGCCTGATTTAATCTTCCAAAACATCAGTCAGGTAACAGAAGCGTTTTGGATTCAGATTGTTAGGGACGGACAAACACAGAAGCACCTGAGTGGTTCTTTTCCTGTACAGTAATGGTTGAAAATGGCTTTTGTGAAAGGTGGGAAAAGATGTTCATAGGTAGGATATGGTAGATATTAAAAGTGAACAAAACTACATAGTTAAATAAATTTGCAATGCAAAGCTGTGTTTGGGTATTTATAATAACTACATTAATGGAACTTTAATGGAATTTTTTCTGCAGCTGTATGTAGATGACAGGATGAAGTTTTTTGAGAGAATATGATAAAACTGTCTGTCTTTCAGAAGGCTTTGTTTTAGCCAGCCTTTCTGTTGCTCTCTTGTTATTAAATAGATCAGTCTCAAGATCTGTTAGAGAAGGAAAACTGAATTCTTAACCTTTCTACTTCACAAGAATTTGCAGAGGCAGTACATGTAGGTGCTTTAAAAGGCAGGATTGTCTGGAAGAAACACTGTCTAATCAGTGGAAGATAAGGTATGGGGAAGTGCCATACACTTTTTTTCTGAATTCTTGATTCTCTATCTTTTCCTTTTAAAAAATGATTTTTTTAACTTTGGAGATCAAGCATTCCTTGCATATTGGCCAGCACAAACTATCACACTGAGATTTTTATTTCTTTTTTTGGTCTTAATAATGTTCTTTAAGATAAATGCCAAATATGTTTTGCATAAATATGATGGATTTTGGTACTAGAGTTGAATTTTAAAGCAACAATTAGTGCATTTTAAAGACTGTTCTACGTTGGTTTTCAGTTTTTTCGTCTCAGGCTGGCAACGATGAATCGAGTAGTGATGAAACTAGCAATCAGTCCAGTCCCACAGTACGAAAACGTCGGGCTAAGAAGAGGCTGATCTCCAGCTCTGAGGGTGAGGGTGGGTCACCTGCTGAACCGGAGTCTGAACCTCCCAGAGAAGAGCAGCACAAACGCCAGTTCAGTAGCGGCCTTAACAGATGCATCATACTTGCTTTGGTGATTGCCATCAGCATGGGCTTTGGACACTTCTATGGTGAGTTTATAGAAAACAAAATATATAGAATTAACATTGTACATAACAAATATTATTTTATTGTGACTCTATTGTGACTTTTTACATTTCTTGTTCTCTGCTAACAGTCTAAATCTAAAAATGAGAAAAAGCATCTGCTAATGTATGGATAATATAGGAAGGCCCTTCAGCAGTGCTATTGTATTTAATTATTTTTAATTATAAAGTAAATAAAAATTAATTAATTTTTTGTTGCCCTTCCAGATAGAACTTTCTTCTTGTTCTCATAATGCAGTGCGTACCCTTCGTTTTTCACATCTGTTCTTCTGAAATAACTTTGTAGTAGTGCTTATCATTCCTAACAGCATTCACAGAACTATTTCAGGCTTTTGTCCCGTATGGACTTACCTGGTAAGTGTAAGAGCAAGGTGTGTTTTTAACTGGAGTTCGTAGTATCAATATTTTTTTCTCTCCAGTGGAGAAAAATACACTGTATTTGTCCTTGCAATTCCAGAATGGTTTAGGGAATTCAGGATAGCAGCATTTTTTCCATGTTCAATGTGGTGCCTTAAGTTAAGCATCACACAGATTGTTACTACGTTTAACAAATCAGAACTCATTACAGATCTAAATCTACATAGTGCAGTCCTGATCTTCTAAGATACACGTGTCACAATAAAAATTATAGAGGACATTTGTTTTTAATAGTAACTTTTCCTGAGTGGATTTAGTTTTATATCAAAATGTGCTGTCTTGAATGAAGTGATTCAATTTGAGACTGGGAATATGATTCTGATTAGATTTTATTTTCACTGATTGTTAGGAGTCTAAATTTTAACATTTATTTTGAGTTTTATACTAATTTTCACTTGACCCTGATTTTTTTTTTTTGTTCTTAGGTAAACCTGAAGGTAAGAATCATGAGTGATGTATTGTGGATGATGTGCTTGCATTCAGATTTCCTTTTTAAATTGTGCCTGTGTATGTGTACACACACATCCATATATGTATGCATACTTACAGTAAAAAAAAAAATAAAGTCTGAAGGATTGCTAGTGTATGTGGGATTATAGGAGTGACTAATCCGGACGTGTAAAATACTTTTTATTTAGCAGCTGCAGCTAGCAGTAGCTGGTGTAAAAACTGATTGATATACATTGGCATACTGGAAGGAGAGAGGAGCACAGGACTAGACCAATGCTTTGTGGTGGTCACTTGAGGTTTCACTTCTGTTAATTATTTTACTGTGTTTAAATTGGGGTTAATGATAAATATTATCCTTTTAAAGAACTTTGATATCTACAGATGAGAAATAGATTTTGGAACTGCACTCAGGGTCATACCTTTATTAAGGAATTCACTTTGCCTTGTTCATTCATTGAATCTGTACTTCTAAATGAAAATTGTCATTGCTGGTGACAGTGCTGACAGCATTCTCAACAGAAAGGAGGAAACTTTCTGTGGCTTTAGTTTTTGCTTCTACAAGTCAAAGTTCTTCATGTTTAAGTATAACTAATCTTTCTACCACTAGAAAGGAAATTAAACCCTGCTTTCCTGGGGTGTGGTGTTTTTGGTTTTTTTTTTTTTTTTGAACACAAACTTTAAAAGAAAAATCATCTCCCTAGAAGACTACTTTGCATTTTCTGTGATTCAACTCGGAATGAATGTTTTCCACTACAGTCTTTTAGTGCTAGGCTAATTGCCATGTGAGAAGATTAGGAAAGGGTTACTTCTTATGAAATTACTTTTTTTGGGGGGATGGAGATGTTAGAATAGTGTTTTCTCTCTAGCTAGAGCTCCAGGACCCCTTTAAGACTCTTGAAGATGTAGAAAGCAACTAGGATTAGCTTTTAATCAGTAACTGTATCCTAATCAGTATTAAACTGAGTTAGCTGGCTTTATGATGCTCTAGGAATGAGACTGAAAGAGGGCAAACTTTCCAGGAAAATAGGTAACTGGAAAAGCTAAAGTTAGGAATCGCTTGTCAGAAGAGTGTCTCGTTATAGACGTTCAAATATTTAATTTTTTTTCTTTAACCAGAATCTGCAAAAGGAAATATTGCTGTAATGTTAGGGATTTGGATAGATTGCGTAAAGAATCTGAAGGATACTGTGCCTTAGAGTCACTGGAAACACAAACCAATTGTAGAGGAATGGTACCTCACTACAAGCATTTTCAGTGACTTTGGTACCCCTTCTGTGTTGCTAAATGTGATTTTTGCTTACTGAATCTAAGTTATGATTCTTGATAAGCAGAGAAACAGTTTGAGTTCTCAAAATTACAGTTTCTCTGTAGTTCAGGTTCCTCTTAACGTGAACCCTTTACACTAAATGATGATTTTTCAGAGGCAGTCTTCAAATTCTTAGGGTCAATCGACTTCTTCAGAAGTATCTATAAAACATAGATATGAAAAAAAATTTACTGTCAGTATATTTAAATTCACTTATGCAAGGATCTGTGCTTCCAACAAGTGTTTATTATTACTCTACAAACTTAAAATCATTGCTGTAAAAAGGTTTCTTTCCCTTAGCTGAATTGAACTATTGAGGTTCAGCTTGGTTTAGTAGAGCATTGTCTGTCTTGAAGTTCATACTTGACAATATATTAAATAGAAATTGAGATCACAAAAAATTCTTTGGTGTAATACTGTTTCTTCTGTTTAATAATATGTTTCCACTTCCCCCCCCGCTCCCTTTAAATATGGGAATAGAAATCTGCCTATGCTTCACTGGTTTTGAAAGAAGTACTTAAAACTTGCGGTTGACATCTGCTGTGGAGTCAATTCAAGATAATTTTAAAAGCAAAGAAATAAAAACTACATCAGTGTTAGGATTTACAGAACATGTGTATAGGTAGGGAAGTACCCATAAAGAAGTTTTGCTTGACGGGAAAAAATTAGTGGCTAGTATAATGAAGATATCTTTTTCAGAAAACTAGTGTGTCCCAGCCTTTATCTGACAATTGAAAGGCCGGATATTTGCTTACTCTTCACTCATGGATAAGTGGGACAAGACAGGGCCTGCAGATACTTGCTGCTTTGTGAGCAGTGCATAATAATGGTGTTCCTGCATGAAAGTATAAATACTGTGTTAAGATCCTCTTATTCATGTAACCTGGCTTAACAGTAAAAGTTGTAATTCTGAAATGGGCAGTGCATGGATGGTCTCCCTTTTACCCTGATTGGCTTGCATGTTACTGAAAAAATGACAAAAATAAATCACACATACTCCTTCCTGCATCACTTTAGTTGTTTCGTGATTTTTGTGATACTTCTATATAGTGTTCCAAAATTCCTTAGTTTGTTATCAAATAAAAGACAGCAAATTTTGGTGTCTTCTTGAGAAATTGCTTATCATTGGAAGAAACAAAATCAGTATGTAACAATCTGGTTTTATGGTCTTTATTTTGTTACAGCTACAGTTAGTCTGTTCCTCTAACTACTTAATGTAAGTCGGACTATCAAAAGAAACTTTTTATCTTTGTAGGTACAATACAGGTCCAGAAACGTCAGCAGCTGGTGACAAAGACACGTGAATTAAAGGATATGAAAGATGACCTTTACCAGTGCCAACAAGAGCAAGGAGAAAGCGTGAATCATAAAGTGGGGGTAGGTATTAATTTAGCTGGAAGTCATTGGGTTATTGTGTCATTATGTGTGCAATTTACACGAAGTGAGATTAAATTCTCTCACAGATCCATTACATTTTTTTCTTTAGGAAGTTATTTCTGAGAATGTAATTTTTCTTTCCCTGAATTCTTGACAAAGATTTTGTATTTTTATCAAATTTGTTATTAGAATGCGTTTAAACATACTGGGTTTTATGTGTATAGTCTAGGAGTTAGGTGGACACAGAGACTGTTTCTTTCCCTGTGACATAATGCCAGGTTATCATTAATGAAGGCAGCTAAAGTAGAACATGCTGGTAACCTACAAGTTCCTTTTTTTTTAGTTTTCTTTTATGTTGCTGATAGCAGCATTTAAACATAATTCAATAGGTTTGGTTCTAGAGTTTGTCAGGGATGCCAAGAGACTGTGGTGATCCTTTTGTCTTAGGATATAGTTACATGAACATGTATTTTCAGGAGCAAATTTGGTTCAGAATCAGTTCCTCACTTTCTGCCCCAGCTGTTGAATCCCCTTGCTTCTGGGTTTGCAACCTCTAAACCCAGTTTGCTGAATGCAATCAACAGTAAACACAGATGTTTTAACTTTCTTTTAAGATGGATCAATTCACATACCCGGTTTGCTGTCCTTCAGCTACTGAAACCAATATAAGCGAGGGGTGATGATCTGTGGTTGGAATGGAGAGCCTCTCACGTGGTCTTTGTTGCCAAGAAAGTGTTTGTTTGTATATCCAAGATAAACAAACTAGCGCTATTTTTGTATCTTGCTGCAATGTGTTTCACTGTATCCAAAATTATAAGTAAACACTGTCTGGGCTACTGTGGCCTTTCATCTTTCTAGCTGAAATTGTAACAGTTCTAATTGAAGTGTTTTTGCTTGTTTTCTTTTTGTTTGTATTAGTCACTCAAGGGAGATCTTCCCACATGTTTGACCTCTACTGAGGTGGAGAAGAAATCCTTTGAATCTCAAAAAAAAAGTCTTGCTGCAGAAAATCAGCACTTAAGAGAATCTCTAGAGAAGGAAGAAAAAGCTTTGGCCTCACTTCAGGAAGAATTAAGAAAGCTAAGACAACAAATCAGAAACTTAGAAGATAAAGGTACTAGCACTGAGTCTATTGTAATGGAAAATCAGAAACTACGGGAACATTTGGAAGAGGAAAAGCAAAGAAACCACAACTTTCTTAAGCAAAAGGAAACACTTTTTGCAGAGGCACAGATGTTAAGGAGAGAACTGGACAAAGAACGTCACATTACAGAAGCTCTAAAAAAAGAACTGGAACAGTTAAGCTCTCGTCAAACACCTGACAGTGCTGATGATGATACATTAAGAGAAAATGAAGAAATAGAAATTCTGCGAGGAAGACTAGTAGAACTAGAAAAAAAGCTGAACTTCGAGCAACAGCGCTCTGATTTATGGGAGAAGCTGTATGTTGAAGCAAAAGACCAAACTGAAAAACAAGAAATGAGTGAAAAGGGACAAAAGAAAGGTCCTAAAGGGCAAAATAAGACTAAAAAGAAATCAAAGGAATCATTTTTTGGTTCAGTTAAAGAAACATTTGATGCTATGAAAAATTCCACGAAAGAGTTTGTAAGACACCACAAAGAAAAGATTAAGCAGGCTAAAGAAGCAGTGAAAGAAAACCTGAAAAAATTCTCTGATTCTGTAAAGTCTACATTCAGACACTTCAAAGATACCACAAAAAACATCTTTGATGAGAAGAAGTCAAATGATAAAAGACATGAGGCAAACAAGAAAGCTCGAACCTTTTACCGAGAACATAACTCCTATGAAAATCTGAAGCACATGCATTACAGGGGACCTAACATGCCAAAAGAATTCAGAGATGGAAGAAAACATCAGTTTACAACATTTGAAAAAGATACAGATTCACAGAAATGTCTCAATGATCCTTTGTGTAATAGAAAGCATCAGTTTGTCCTAAAGGGCTGCTCTGGTATTTTTGAGTGTGCTCATCAAGAATTCATTAGTCTCTTTAACAGAGTATCGGATCCTATCAGGGTAGATGAATTTAATCGGCTAATGAAAAAGTATTTGCAACAAGTTGTACATAACTTTCATCACTGGAGAGAACTAGAAAGTTTCATCAATAAGTTTTTTCATAATGGGGTATTTATACATGACCAGATGCTGTTCACTGACTTTGTTAACGATGTCAAGGATTACCTGGAAGATATGAAGGAATACCAAAATAATAATGAAAAGGTTTTTGACGATTTGGACAAATACATCTACAGATACTACTTTCATTATGATAATTTACCCCAATATGGACCCAGGTTTGTTTCCATGTTTCCTGAACTTGTTAACAGAATGAAGTAGTCTTTGTAAAGACAACTAGTGTCCTTGTTCTAACAGGTGATCTTCTAGCATGTATGTGTATATACATATATCCACACTAAAAGACCTTCTGAATGACTCAACAGAAATACTAGATTGTGTTATATAAAGAGGATCTGTAGTACCTTTATATATAAATTTTGTGTATGATCTTAGTTTAGGAGGCACTGCAGATCTACTGTACTTAGCCCAATTTAATATTTCTACTGAGTTCTATAGAAAACTCTGTAACTACAAGTAGGATTGTGTTAGACTGAGCAGCTATGATTGCCTAGCTGATGGAATGAGTAACTAGTTCAGGAGAAGCACTACCTAGGACTTCCTTGTTGTCCTTCCCTGAATAAGAAGGTTTTTGAATATATTTGAGCAGTCTCAAAAGTCCTGTTCTGGCAGGTATATTCCGTGCTGGCTTTTCAGTTGGCTTTTCCTGTATCTACTGATATTCTCAGGGCTTCTACAGAGCAGCTGAGGTCTGCTGCCTGCCTGGCCCAATGGAGCTAGATATATGGTGGACTGTTTCCACCACATAGACTTTGGTGAAAGAAAATTAAGCAAGGAGCCTTAATATATTGTGTGGAACTTGCTCTTTCTGGAACACTTATGTATACGTTTTATGTGGCTTTTATATCATTACTATTACAAAATCAACTACATAGTCTCTAATGTTTATTCTGATCAGGTAAGAAAAAATGTGATATATTAGCTAATTTATAGTACAGAAGAAGTTGTCCTTGTAGATGTAACAGAGCTTTTCCCTGTGCTGGTATTCAGTGCAAAGCATAATATTTAGATCAAGGTCCAGTTCTTCTTCATCAGGTTTCTGTTTTGGACTTCTGTTGTTTATTATTTAATGTGTTTTATTGCAGCAGGAAGTCTGAATACTTAACTACTTTGGGGTTACTAAGTATTTTGTGAGGTAGTACTTTCTCTTATCAGAAGTTGAACCAATGTTCCTATTACCAGCTACCAAGCAGCCTTTTTAATGTGTAGTTTTGGCAAACGCATAATTTTATGTTTTTATCTCATTAATTTAAATACTGAATTTTTGGGCACTTTAGTTCTGTTTGCAGAAAAACAGAATTTCAAATTCATTTACTGATAGCTTTATACAGAAGTTTGTATGATACTGAGGATGAAAATAACCTTAGCTTAGCAAAAGGGTAGAGACGCTAGTCACATGGTAACAGCATGTAATATAATGGGACTGTTTGCATCAAAAACTGCAACAGGTGAGCAACAGTGACTTGTCAGTGCCCCCTCTCTTTGTGTAAATGAACTTACTGTACATGAAAATTGCTGAAGTGCCTATAACACAAAGCATGCTTTCCTAAGGGTCTGTAAACTTTTCACTATTTTTATAGAGCAGAATATAATAGAATAACTGAAAAATAGATTGAGACCTTGCTCAAGCATCACAGTAGGGATAATCAAACAGATGTTGACCTAGTTTTATTCCAAAAAGAACTTTGGGCAACCAGCTGCAGAGTGTTTTTATTTTTAGAAAGGATTTATTTCAGATATACCAACTTACTGATGATTTAAACAAATAAGCCCTATGCCCATTTGGCTTACATGAGAAAGGGCTACTTTTTAATATTAATTTTGTTTTCTTTTCAGTCAGCCTCAGCATGTTAAAAACTGTTCTTGACAATGTGATTGTGTTTCAAGATGCTTTTAGAGATGTTTTCGTAAGAGTAGTAATAAGCTTTTGTTTACTCCTTGCAGTCGACCTAAAAGGCCTTCTTTTACACAAACTGAAAATTCCAGACATGAAAAACAAGCTCAGAAGTACCACCACCGTAATAAAAGAGAAGGTAAATGGCATAAACATGGTCGCACTAATGGAAGATACATGGCAAATCTTGAAATAGAGTTGGGGCAATTACCCTTTGATCCAAAATATTGAGTAATATATGGTAAAAATAAGATTCGAATTAATAATTCAAATCATCTCTGGAAACTAATTTTTTTCAACCAAGCAGCAAGATGCAAGTTTTTTCTCTAATTTGATTTTTACACGTTTTTGTTAAAAGGCAGAAGTCAAGCTTTCTAATTTGCATATTCTGTACTGTTGCTTTAAGTGTTCTTTGGAAATGATGGTAGTTTGGGTGCCAGCAGTATTGTTGCAGAAACTAGGCATGCAATGACTCCTGTATGAAAAATATGCTTCATTGCATTCCGTTAGTGTAGTTCAAGCTTGAGTCATGCATAATGTACCAATAATTAACTCCAATGTTTGATATACTAACTTCATCTCATCCTTCAAAAAATAGGTCTACATTATGGTAATGTATTTGCTAGTGTTTTGTAATTTTACACTTGCTTCTTGTCTTTTGGAGGGGGGGAGGTTCAAGAGCCTGTTAAATTGTGAAGAATTTGCTGTGCTGCATTCTAATCAGCTTGCTGATTTAAGCACTTGAAATGTCTTGCATATCTGCATATTGTAGAAGAAAAATAAAGAGACATTGTGGGTAAAAGTCTTTATTTATGAAACAAACCTGGCATAGCTGTACAGTTCTATAAAAATGGTCCACTCTTGTCTAATTTCTTATTGTTTAAATAGTCATGTGGTAACTTTGGTCTTCCTGATGTTTTTCTAGTGTTATAAGGTAGGTAAGCACCCCCCACCCGGCCATACTGCTACTGAAGTTGCCTTCAGGAAGAGGTTGAGATGTTTCCAGAGAGCCAGTGGCTGCAAAATCAGCCTTCCCCATTTAACTTACCCGGTTTCAGACTCACTACTCTCTCCTGTCTGCAGTACAAGATGATCTAAGCATAGTACTGCTAAGCAAAACTGATCTCGTTAGGTCTTAAGTCTAGAAACTGATCTTCAGGTATGATTCATTTCAGTTTTTTTTCCTGTAGACGTAGATGTGGCTTCCAACTCGTCCTTGAGGTACATGAGTGTGAAAGACAGTGGCTGTTTTCTCATAGCCCCTTAAAGCTAGAAATGATGATATTTCCTGTAAATGAACATACATTAGTTTCCACAGTCAGAAAGTGTAGTTGGGAGTATCAGAACAGTGTTCCAAAGTCTTCCGAAAACCATCAATTCAACTTTCCCCTGGGAGTTTTATCCTTTATTTTAGGAAAGACTGCTAGAAAAAGAGGTGCCTATCCGGTTTGATCCTGTCTGGAGTGGATATTCACCGGAGACTGTTGTTTGAGTACCTGGACTTCATAGAAGAATTGGGGGGAAAAGGTACTCTGGCTGCAGGCATTTTTGCTTGTCGTTGTTAACAGGTGCATGGTCCTAGGCACAGACCGCACATTTAAATATGATGTGAGGAGAATTCATAAAACATTACTTTATGGCATGTAGAATTTGCACAGAGGAGAGGGCATACGTGAGAGTTAAGTGTATATCAATGCAACAGTATCTGTACTGTGTTATGGACCAGAAGGTTCAATTTTCATTTACGCTGCATTTAAAAAAGTTGTTGACAAAAAATTTCAAAAATCTTAACTGTAACTTGGCCTCAAACCAGTTTGTTTCATCTTGCAGTTACCATACCTGTTCTAGCACACTGAAGAAGATCAAATGACTGGGTAATAACGTATCATTGTAAAACTCCTTATTAAGCCAGCCAAGTGGGTTAGAGTAAAATACATCTGCTTCATCAATATAGCTCTGATTTCCGGTTAGGTCTGGGGGACACTGAAGGAATCTCATTTTTAGAGGACAGTGAACATGACTAGGGAGAAAAACAAAACAAACACTTCAGGATAAATTGACCAATATCTAAGATTTGAAATGACTCATCACTTAAAGATACCTCAGATAAAACCAAGATTGAATAATTACTTTTTTCCCCCAGTTGTATTTTCTTCCCTTCTGTACTTCATATGAAAGCGAAAGTGGATTCGGCTCCAGACTGCTGTGACTATGTTGTTAGCAGTTCACAGAAAGCAGATTTATCTTAATAAAAACACCATCTGCATAACATCAGTTTATTAAAAAGGTACTTTTCCATATCAGCTTCACTGTTTATATCTGCTTTAACGTTTTGTTTACTTACCAGGATCTATTGCAAACTTTTTGGAACAGTGACTTCAGGCATTGTATGTTGCAATTACATGTCTTTACTCTCTAGCGGCAGAAGTAAAGGTAAAATTGAGACATTTTGACTGTAACAATTAGGCTTTAGTTTTGCTAGAAAAGTTACCACAATGAGGCAGCATGAATTACTTTTCAAAAGTCATAAGACTTACTGCATATCCTCATACAAAGCTATTTTACAAAAACTGAATAAAGCTTAGATGCTGATTTTTATTCTGTGGTATAACCATTTGGCTTATTTCCCCTATTCATTCTGTATTAACTGTGTGAAAAATCAAAACTCTTCCTGTATCCATCTATCCATCTCGATTTATGAAGCTTAGGAAAAAAAAAGAATTTCTGCTTAAGTGTATGGATTTTAATGTAATACACTGTTAACTATTTTAATACCTGTAAAATGGAGTAGAGTGGCATGGCATCATGAAGAAGACGTGTGCTTGTGACTGGTAAGAGTTACTACAGAGTTGCTGTACGTGACTCATAACATCAAGGGAGCCTCGCTGGTGAATCAAGCCTGTGTACAGGGCTGGGACTACATTTGATAAAAGCAGGAAAGTTGCTGCAGATTTCTTCCATGCTTTCAGGTGTTTCAAAGAATATCCTAGAGAAACATTTGAGTAAGTTTTGGAGATAAACAAATACTAACTGTTCCACATAGTATTTTTGAAAGTAACATAACTTAGTGGAAAACCACTACTTGGTTGATAACAATATTGCTTTGAGGTATTTTAATAAAACGTTCTTTCAGTCTTTACTCTTTAAATGGAAATTCAAAGGTTAGACTTTGCCCTTAGTAACTCTTGGATTTAGCAATAGATGTTAAGCCCATACCTGTCTTTTGAAGTACAGAAGTTTGATTTCAAAGCCAGTGCTTTGTCTCTTTAGAGCTTGATTTTAATCTCTTGTGAGAGAAAAATAGCCCATTCAGTAGTTTGGATGAATGATATGTGGCGACTTACTGATGTGTTCTGATTTACGCATGTCCAAGTAGAGCCAGAATAAATGGTAACTACGTGTGCTGTGGTATGGCTGTGGTATTCTTTTTCTCCAACATGCTGAAAGCTACAGCATTCTCTTATTGTTAGTCATTTTTGAGCTGCTATCCTTGGAAAAGCTTACTCCTCCATCTTTTCCCATCCCTGCCCTTCCTGAAGGAGCTAAGAATAGAAAGAGGCATTTCTACTGGTGGAAATAGCTGTATAAACCTGCTTCTCACAACCACAACTTAGATGAACCTGGCACAGAAGACAGCTTCACGTTGCAACCAGTCTGGAAACCCATATTAAGTCACGTGCTTCTCCGTATTAGGAGATTAAAATATTTTATGCAGCCTAGTTCTGTGACCACCTTTCCTGACTGACAAGAAACAAGTCAGAATAGGCCTGTTTCAGAAGTGAGTAACAAGTAAGTTACATTAGTCTTCAGTTAGTCTGTTCTGACAAATTGCATATCTTTATCTCAGATGAAAAAGTCCACTAATTAGTGTGGTTTAAACATGAGTGGAAACATTCTATTATAGGCATATTTTTTTTTACTGCTTTTGTGAGACACTCTTAGTTTACCTTTAAGTGTGCTTGGAAATAACTTTGAAATTCATGTGGTTTTTTCTTTTTTTATTTATAGTATTTTGAGCACTTTAAAGACAACTTTGTAACCACTGAGTTCTGAGAAATAACTTTTGTTAATTCTTTTTACTGAAGTATCCAAACATGATAATTAGCTCTTGATAAATTCAGATGGGCTCATTCCGTTATAGACATGAATGTTTAGAGGGATCGTAACAAAAAATAGTGGTCTGTTTGGAATTTTTCTGCTTGTGAGGTAGAACTGGTTCAACTTAAATGTGCTACTAAACTAAGCCAAGACATACTACATATTTGATCTTAGCAGAGAGCAAAATTATTGAGATTCCTACTCTTCTTTAGATCAGCAAAATAGGTCAAAGAAAATCCCAATTTCTGTTGATTTGTCTGTTTTGAACTTGCATTTAAACTAAAGCTATACAGCTTCACGTTCCAGAAGTTTTATTCTTTTGTTTGTAACTTTTCAGCATACTAGACTTTACGCCGTTTTACTTTTCCTGTAGATACACTAGTGGAGTTAATACCTAGATTTGTAAAATATAAAGTTCTTCCTTATTGGGCTCTTTTCTGTGTTTAAAAGAAAAAAACAACAACAATACCCCACAAAACAGGGAAAAAAAGATGAATGAATACTTTAAAAGTTTCTGCGTAAGATTTTTCTGATACTTAAGTTATCAAAAGCAATATGCTATCTGGTTTAAATTGTGGATGGATTCTCTTTAATTTTTAAGCTAACCACGTTAGTTTAGGGACCTTATTCCTGTTCTAACAAATTCACCTTAGAAAAGGATAAAGTTATCACGTCAACTGATCTAAAACTTCTGTGGGAAGTAACCTCCAGCTCGTGGTTGGTCAAGTGCAGACAGAAAACTAGCAGCATCATATGCTAACAAACACACGTGAACCTACAAAAGGATAATTTTAGGCTTTGAATACTTCAGGGTTTTTTTGTTGCATACTCAAAGGCATTTGTCAGGCATGTTTGAGAGAAGCAGGTGGAAATATACTACAAAGGAGCCAAGGAACAAAATTCACTGTAAGGGTTGCATTGCTAAAAATTAGGAGTCACTGAGGCAATTTTCATATTGTTTTGCAGGAAGTACTTTTACCTACACTAAGGATTTTCCATATGTGCTTCTCTAATTTGCTGGGCTTTTTTTTCTTTCTTTCCCCTAGCTGTGAGAAAAAGTTAGGTTAGTGTTAAGAATCCTTTGTCAAATATCTACATTGGCTATTAACAGTCTTTCTTTAGGTAAAAATTATATACAGGGAAGGTTGCAAGGCATTTGAAATTGATGCTTACCACAAAAAACCATGCAAAATGGTAGTACTGGATAGATGAACCTGAACTCTTTATGGCTCAGTGTGCTGCAATAAAACAGACAGAATACTACAGCGAGAAAGTTAAATGCATCAGTTCTGTTGACAAAGTATGTTTGAGAGCATGGAGGGCTGGAAGAAAAGCACATGCATGTACTAGAAAGCTTTTGGCATTAAGTATTTTAGAGTAAAAATGCAAAATCTCACTTTATAAATATAATGAGTACATGCAAATTAAGATTATTTGGTCAGTTTAAGCCAATCACTAATAAAAGTACCTGGCTACTATACCAATTAAGTGGTCTGATTCTATGACTACTAAAAATCACTTAGGTAGTACTTCACCAATTTGCTTTCTGTTATAATAGCAATAAAAAAGATGTTAAGCTAAGATTCAAGTACATGTTTGTATCTAACAAAGTAACATTCACCTTTGCTAGTACAACTGTACACAATTTTCCATGCCAACTTTTGGGTCTTTTTGGGGGATTACTGTGAGGCTTGTTTCATGGGAATCAAGCAATTCATGGGAATTACAAGACTAAGGGAGACAAAAAAGTCCTAAAACCAGTAGAGCTACATCCAGTTTTCAGTTTGACTGAAAGAAGAGATGGCATTTGTGGACTCACTACTGTTTTGATGTGTTTTATTACTACTGTAGTCCAATGCCATTTATTACTTCATACTTATTAATTTGCTGTATCTTTTCTTGCCTGAAAGTGTCTTCTGTTTAATTTACAGTTAATTCTGATGCTTTAGAAACAGCTTACCATCTCAACTTAAAATCAGACTTCTACTTCTCAACTTAAAATCAGACATACAGTCCTACGATAAATATTAAGAGCTATGTGTAGACTTGTGAGTGGAGTAAGTCTTAGAGGCCTAAGAACCTCTCGTCTTACTGTGGATGTATTGAAGAACCAAATGAAATAGTATTTTCATTAACGGGCATCCAGTAAATATGGTTTTCTAACTAGTTCTGTTGTTGCTTAAACATGTTAGGTGATTGAGTGTTTGGAGTTTGTTCATTTTCCATTGAATTTCATGCTGAATTATTTTATTCGTTAAGGGTCTAATCAATTCTAAAAATACATGTTTGGTAACGATTCAAGAAGTATTACATAAAATTCTAGAAACTATTGTGTAATTGACTGTATTTGAATAGCTTAAAGTTTTCTATCACTTAACTTGAATACTATGCTTTTTTGTTCTAGAAAGGATATGACCTTTAAAAACAACACCATCAGTGAAAGATAGTAGTTATACTTAGGAGAAATTACCTGTATACCAACACTGTCCAAATCACTGTCACTAGAAAGATGCGATACCTTTTTGGTGCCACCACACAGCCATGAATAAAGAAAGGGAGATGGGTACCCAAGATGACTGGTAGTCCCTGAGTGAAGTACCAGTGCCAAGGATGAGATCCATAAAATGTTCCCAAATTCTGCAGTACGTTGAATTTCAAGAAGTTCAGCTGAACAAGTACCCACTGGGAAATTTAGGGTAGGGAGGAAGAAAAAGTTAAAAACAAATTCAAAGTGAAAACCAACAGCTAGAGTGAATTACAGAGTCATGATTGGCCTTAAATGATACAGCATCTTCATTCATACTTACTTTTTTCTACTAAGTCATCACAGATTTCCTATATTGAGCAATTAAACAGAAGTCTGTAAGTTTTGTGGTTTGTTGATAACTACTGATTGAGAGCTAAGCATACTGATTTTAAGTAACAGTCTGTCATTGAAAACAACCACAAAGTCAGTGTTTAAGAATTTGTGGCTGAGAATTTAGTTAAGAGATCGTAGGCCAGACACAGTCACAGAACTAGACAGAAATTAGAAATATCTGTCCATATTAAAATGCTAAAAATCAACCTTTTAAAGTTAAGTTTAAAGCAACTTACCTTTCCAAAAAACACACGGTCAATAATTAAAGAAGTTCCTACTGTGACCAATCTGCAAAAATGGAAAGTTGGTTGCGCCAATATTGCCTGAATTACTTCTGTATCAGATTCTACGCTTCTTCAAATAGCTGTCAAAACTCCCTGAATAGTTATTCTTGATTTATTTTTTTATTGATATTATCCATACTCTTAGCCATTTTACAGTGGCCAGTTATCATCACCTGGTCTCCTTGGCACAATCCCAGATTAAGCTGGAATGCTGTTCATGTCTCATCCTTTCCTAGTGCTTTTCTGCAGCATATACATTAATTTAAAGGAAGCACGCCCCTTCTTTAAACTTTTGTAAAAGGACTTTATTTTTTGCTTGTTTTTTACATCAAGTCAGCTTTTCTGGGTTGTCTGCCATCTTAAGATTGAGCTACGCACATTCATAGTTAAATTCAGAAAGAACTTACCCAACTGGAATGCAGTTGTGTAGGATAAGGTCTGCTTTCCTTTGTTCTTGCAAAAAATGACTGAAGAGCAAAGGTATCCATGGGATAACAGCGGTGGGACGAATAACAATTGCAAGTGCTATCAGAGTTAAATATTTGCAACTGAAATGAGGGAACATAAGAAAAATGGAAGTTTATCAAAAGGTTTGATCTATTCTTTTGCAGACAGTGACATTTCAACAATTTAAATACTGTCATATCTCTGATAAAAAGTTTTTTCATACTGTGGATAGCTTTGATCCTCTCACTGGAAAGTTGCCAAATATGTAATTGCTTTTCTTAGCAATGGGGTTGCTAACTAGAAGCACATATTTGCTTTAAAATAGATAGCCAGTAAAAAAAGTTGTGACTACAAGTTCACCCATATATAAACCCAAACAAGCTTTTGTTATCTTTTCTCATTACCACAAACTCCAGTCCTTTAAAGTTTAAATTAAAGTTTCCCATAAAGTGATACTTTGCGCAAGGGAACTGGAGATACATTTTAAAGGAAATACCACAGTGCTGTTCCGTCCAAGATCTGCAGCTCTTACTACATGAATGAGGGGGTTTGATTCCCTGTATCTTAAGGGAGAAGTTAGTATTTTAAACAGTATCAGTAGATTGGTGTTATCCCAAGCCAAAAATTATCAGTACTGTTAGTACAAAGTTTCTCACCTGCTCCCCATCTTGGAACCTTTTATCGGATAGTAGGAAAGAGCAAAAATGGTAAGAAGAGTTTCCATGGTGTTTGTTAGAGTTCTGGTACAGGAATACCATGTAAACCAGGAACACAGCTGGCAGAAGTACTGAAAATAATTATGAAAAACAGGATGCAAAAGGAGAAATGTTAAAACAAATTCTGTAGTTTTAAATGGTGATAATTCTTCAAGGTGTGACTTACTATCATTACTGTGCATAGAATTTTTTTAAAGGCTGACACTCACCACACACTTTGCTGTTTCTGCATTTTCAAGGTGTCGCACTAATGAGTAAAGCTTCACATCAGCAAAAGCTGCCAGCACGGCCTGTGCAAGTCTAGGGACCCATATCTGGATAAGCAGAGAAAATGTCACTTGCAACAAACCTGCTAAATTCCAAGTTCAATGAGAGAACTACTGATTTAGTGGATGACTGGTCAGACACGAAAATAGTAAGTGAGTTAGTGAATATTCTTTAGCTTGTTTAATGATTTTTGTAATACAAATAATAAGGTCCTTTGCTAGGACTGATATTTCTGCCTAAACAAAGAAACTCTGAAGTTCAACTGAAATTATTCAGAAATTGAAAGTGGGATTCTTTGCCATTCATCTCCAATAGCAGTCAAAAGGGGCTGCTGTTACTGAGTTTAGTACAAATATACATTATTAAACACTTTGGAAAACTGAACCACTGAGGGTTTATGACTTAGTGTCAAACAATATCAGTATGAAACTCGAGACTGACGGAGGCCAAGAGAAGTCCTCCACAGTCACAGGCATCAGTACTGTGATGGGAGATCCATCGAGTTCTGCACCAGTGTGAAACACTTCAGAGGTCCCCGAGCTCATACATCTCTAATTGCCAGGTTCAAGCCTTTGTATTTTACCCAGACAATGATAAATTCCATTTAAAAGCATTGTATTTAAATTCAGTGTAAGAAGCAGATGCGTTCTTTTGATTATACTCACCAGCAGCTGGACGTCATCCTTAGCCAGCAGCTGCAGAGCTTTGTAGATGCTCGCAAAGATGAGCGGGTACGAGTAGCCCCTTAAGCCGCTTGCCCATTCCCAAGTCAGGTAGCCATAATTACTAATATTAAGGATCGATCATGAACAACCCAAACGGGACGTTTCATTCGAGTCCTGTTACTCTTAGACATTTACCCTTGCGGCCAAAAGCCGGGGGGGGTATTTCTGTGACTGGCCAGGCCAGTGCCGTACCGCCGCGGAACGCTCCCCCCGCCCCTGACCGCGACCCCCGGTGGCGCCGGTACGAAGCGGTGCCGTGTTCCCTCTCCCGGGCCCGCCGCAAGCCTCGGCCGTGAGGGCCGAGGGAAGGATATCTGAAGGCCATGCGATGCGCCACCTCCAGCGACTGCCAGTACTCGTCCGGCACGAAGCTGGTCTGGACGAGGAAGCAATTGAGCGTCCGCAGCCCCACCGTCAGCGCCAGCAGCGCGGCCGGCCCGCCGGCGCCCCCTGCGGGAGGGAAGGGAAGGCAGTCCGTCCAGGGCCCCTCCGAGGGCCGCCGCCCTGCCCCGCCCCACCCCACCTCTCCCCGCTTACCGGCGCCCCGCTGTCCGGGGTCGCTGTACAGCACCGACCGCCGCTTGCGGAGCCGCACCGCCGCCGGCCTCCGCGCCCGGACCCGCGCCAGCAGCCCGCCGGCCGCCTCCATCCGCGGGGGCGGGGACACCGCCGGCACTTCCTTCCGGTCGCTCTAGCGAACGGGAGGTCTCCGCTCGGTGGTTTCCCGTCCTTCAGGTGAGGGGTGGCCGGGGCCGTGCCGCGAAGCGCTCCCGGTGCGGAGAGCTCCGGGCTTTCTGTCCCCCGTCCCTTCTCCCCTCTCCCCGGCGGGGAGCGAAGGCGCCGCTGAGGAGCGGCCGCGGCGCCTGACGCTCGTGCCCGCGGCGCCTGACGCTCGTGCCCGCGGCGCCTGACGCTCGTGCCCGCGGGTGCAGCAGCGCCGCCTGCCGCCATGTTGGGGCGCCTGCCGCTGCCTCAGGTGGTGTTGGCCGTGGCGCTCGGTGTGGCCAGTGGGCTCTACATCTACCGGCCCGTCTTCCAGCCGCCGCCGCAGCCCCCCGAGGGCACAGCGGGGCCGCCGGCGGACGCCGCGCCGGAGAAGAGGCCCTAAGCGAATCGTGTGAGCTGCGCCGTTCCCCGGTACCGCCTGGCAGCCCGGACCTCCGCGCCCCCCGCAGAGAAAATGGCGCCCGAGCCTCTCAGCGAGTGGGAGAGTTCGTCGCCTGCCTCCTGGGCAGACCAGGCCCGCTCTGAAGCAACCCGCCAGCTGAAGGTGTACCTGCAGACGTGTGTTCGGTACCGACCTGTCGGGACGTGAATGGTGACATTTGTATCAAATCCTGAACGTTTAAAGTGGTTGTTCTCACGTCTAAGTTTAACCCCCGGGGAACTGGAAAAAGAAAGGCGCTGTTGTACGGTTACACTGTATGGGTTGGGTTTTTTTGATTGCCTCTGATCTGATCCTCCAAGCGATAAATATTGTTTTTATCGACTTCTCACGGTTTCAGTTCTTAATACTTCAGTTCTGTTGGGGAGTGCAGTTGTACTGATGGCTGAGGAGGGAACTGCACCCAGCTTGGTGCCCTTGGCTTGTACCTGTACGTATAAACATACACCCATGGGCCACACACGCACATACACGTCTTTCATCCCTGACAGAAAGAGGCTGGAGCAGCTATTGAATAGATAAGGTTGCCTCAAAGCCAGCTTGAACTTGGAGAAGCGCTTCAGCATGTAGCTCAGCGGGACAGCATTAATCTTTCAATAGCTGACAAAAGAGAACAGCATCTGAGACTCAGGGAAACTTCAGCAGTAGATACTTCAAGACTTCAGTAAATCTAAAAGGAAGCTAAAACCTGCAGATCTTGAGAGGGACTTCTTTCAGATTTTAGTTTTAACACAGAATCTTGTTTGGACATCACGAGGGAAGAAATCCTTTCCCTGGATGTGATACTATGTGATACTGGCTGGAGGCAGTGGGCAGACCTCGCAGGAGCTGAGGAGAGGACAGCAGTAGAACCTGGACGGGGAATGCAGGCGCGTGTATGATAAATCTAGTTTGGGCACTTGGAAACACCACAGGTCAGTGATGAGAGCAAACAGAACTGCTGTGGGAACTCCAGCAGCTTCCTGTGTTTACAAGACTATGAAAAGCCTATTTTAAAAAGGCATAACTGTAGCAGGCACGTTTGTAAGCATAATTGCTGGAAGTTTGCCCGTAAAGGTGGCAGTTGATTTTGAAAAGTCTCAAAAAGGAGGATGTCAGGACTGATGCAGACAGAAGGGGTAATTGGTGCAACTGAGCTTGCTGAAATTTGGAGACTATTTCTGAGAGAGCACGAAGTGCTTTCCTCCCGTGAGGGAGGTAGCCGGCAGGCGGCAGAGGCGCCTCACTGAAATCACGTTACCTGGCACCACGGGTTTTCTCTTCAAAACCTGTTTTGCCTCTCATGAATTTTTATTAAAAAGGCGTGTGGTGTGTCGGAAGAGCGGGGAGGAGGGCGGCAGGAGAGCCAGCCTCCTTGATTAAAACCGCCCTGGTTACCGTGAGCCCAGCGAGTGGCAGGAGGCAGCGCCGTTCCCGCCCCTACCTCGGCCCTTACGGGAAGTGATGTTGCCTTGACGGAAAAGGCACGCTTGCAGCCCAAAAAAGGGCAGGTGCGGAGGGACGCGGTGCTGCGGGAGCCCCGGTGGCCGGGGGAGGCGAGCAGGTAGGAGGGCGGCGAGCCGGGGTGGGGGGTGAGGGACTTTCGCCCTCCTGGCATCCCCCGACGGGGCGGTTGGGGGCACGGAAGGGCTTCAGAACGACCCCCCCGCTGCGAAAGGAGTTAATAAATTATCTCAGGACGAGCGGTTCGGGCAGGGAACTGGCAGGAAAAGGTGGTTTCCCTGTACTGCAGAGCGGGGCAGTGTCACAGGCTACTGGCACCTCTTCTGACACTGCTGCTGTGAACACGAGCACACAAATAACCCCTCTCAGGCCTTCCCATGCAGCAGCTGTGGGGACCTGCAAGTTTCTCACAGCTCAAGGCAGGCATTTCTTTTGTAAAACAGAAAAGTGGATTGTGTGTCTGATTTTATTTAAAAAAAAAAAAAAGCCTGTAAAAATGGTAAATTGTTGAGGGAGCAATGTAAGTGCGTTTTATCTGTTTAGCCAGAATTTAAATCATGTATTTGAGTATCAATATATCTGTCACTTCTTTCTGAACGCTGCAGGTTTCTCTCACAGTCTGCTTGTTGAGAGGGTTCTGGAGGTCTCTTCAACCTGATTCGCAGTGCTTGGGCTTGGGCTAAACTAATGCTTTGATGATCTTGGATCTCAAGAAAGCTAAATCCATCAGAAAAACGTCTTGGTTTTTCTAGCTCTGTAAGTAACTAGATCAATTATATTAATCTATAAGTGGTATTTTTTTATGGTGCTAGCAAAGTTTAAAGGACATGCCTAGAACTGTCTGAAACACCCAGCTTTAGTTTTTCTCTCTCCTTAGAGATGCATCAGGTGTATTTTGAGCTCTCTGATCCTATGACTCCTCAAACACTTTCCCTAATGATTAGTGCTTATGAGTTTTTAATCAGGATAGCATATTTGCATGTTTGAAGTTAGGAGTTCTGCAAGGTTTTATTGGCAAGGTGATGTTTCTCTATGCTTACAGTTTTTATTGACACTCTACAAGGTGTTTATTGATTTCCACACATAAAATGCAATAGTGGCACTAATAAGTTTCTAGTACCTATTCTGCCTGCTTTTTCTTGGAAGCTTATTCTTACCTAGACTTGTCTTCTCAGCCCTTGTTTCTTTTCATAGATTTATACTACTCCTGTGACTGCTGCAATTATTTTCCAGCCAGGGAAAAGCATATAATAAAATATGCATTTCAAATGTTGGTATGTAACTGTTGGAATAGCATTTGTGATGTTAAATGGGTGTCTTAAAAGCATGGTTAAAAAGATGGAAAAAAAGAACAGCATGTTCCTGTGTTTCTAGTTCAGGGTTCTAATTTTATGTCTACTTAATCTCTTGCACAAAGGAGTTCTGGGTGGGGGGAATGTGCTACATCTTACACTATTGTATTTTTCCAGTTAATAAAATTTCTCATCTGCAACCAGATATCTAAAAACAGATTGTAGTTTTGTTTTCATCACTATCGTTAAACATGGGAACACGTTATTTTATCACTTGACTACACATTTCCTTTTCTTTCAAAGAGAAGATTGGTGAGATAAAAGAATTTTTAACTAGCTTTTGGCACTTACAGAAACAAGTATTATGAGCAGTAGTACTTGTGTCTTCTGTAGATTCCTGGTTGTTCTGTTACTGCCAGGTATCTGTTGTGCTGGCATAATGACCATTGATTACTCTGTTGGTTTTCAGCATAACCCTGGACTTGCAGATCAACACCATTACTAAGAACAGTCTGTCGTAGTCAGCAGAGGGCTAGTAAGGAATTAATTTAGAAACAGGCAAAACTGGCACTAGAGATGGAATATAAGGAATGACAACTCCTTTTTGCCATTAGTGTCTTAGTATATAATTATAACAAGGTGCATTTAAAATGTATTAAACTTGTGATTTAAATAGTTAATCATCAAATACTCTCTTCTGTATTAAAGTTATGTTATTGTACTCCACTGCACATGTGATCTGATCCTGCAGATAGTTAAGTTTGTTCTTCAGTAATTTCAAAGGGTTACTTACATAGTAATAACTAAGCATTTGCTGGGCTGGGCATGTCAAGTGCTCAAGGACTTGCTTTTGCTCCTCTTCTCTTGCAGATACCACTCATGCTGGAGATACAATCATGTTTACAGAACTGACTTCAAACATGGCTGAAAAGTTGTTCAAGTACAGCATAGTTTAAGAAATGCTTATCTAAAAAGACAAACAGCAGAAACACTTTTTTTTCCTTTCTATTCATACAAATATATTCCCAACCACTCTTCTTTGGGGAATAGCATCTGGTTATGAGGATATTTTTTTTTTCCTCATTTCTTTTTTGGTCTTCTTAGTCTGAAAACTGCATTGCTGTTGGGAGGCAGGACTAACTTGAACCACATTAAATCAGCTGAGATCATACCCTTTTATCCCCAGTGAAGTTAAAACCATAGTGAATGAGAAGTCCTAGCCCCTAATTTCTTTCCTGGAACATCTTTATATTGTTTTGTTTTCATACATAATACAACAGAATTTACTTTTGGTTATTGTAATCAGTAGTCTCAATGTCTGTGATTTATTTTCCAGTCTAGTAAGCTTTGAAGATTAAATTATGGCATATAGATTAAAATATGGCATATAACCAGCACAATTTTTTCCTGTGATGTTGCTGTGGCTTCAAGGGGTTGAAAATACTCTGGTACGTCTATAGCAGTTTTGCATAGTACCAGGTGTTTGAATCCTTTTCACATACTGGCCAGCACTTTGGAGCTGACCTGACAAGTTCTTCAGTATTTTAAACTACTGCAGGGGGGTAAAAAAGCAAATGTCCTTGCTTTTATGGCTCTGAAGACAATATCAAAACATAACCAATGCAGTGCTATTTTCCTGAGTTTGCAAATGCATTTCCTATAGCTGTTCCCTTTCTCTCTGTCTGATTCTTTTACTGATAAGAAATGGTTAAGACTACACCATATTAGAAAAAGGCATTTCTGGAAGACAGTGTGAAGACTGGTAGTAAGATAGGAAAGGGGCAGGAATCAGCAATGAAGATACAAACTTAGCAGGAGGAGTACAGCTTTTCTAGAAATTTATGGTTTGCAATGGAAAAAGGAGTTGGTTGATACATCAGCAGTGTTTTTAAATTAAAAGTTAAATTTGTGGGCACTTGCAAATAGTATTTTGAAAATCACTCTACTTCTGCAGTGAATTCTTTGAGTAAAAGAGTTATGTGAATGAAAGGACTGTAAGGAGTATACCTCGCTGAAATATTTTATATGCAAATAAAACACGGATGGATATAGGACAACTGCTACACAAATGAAGTAGCTGATTCCAGATTAACTTCAGAGTTTATGATTGCAGTTTTGCAACTGGCCATCATACTGTTTGCGTGTACAGCTGTCAGTTGAAAAGGTGATAAAAGGATAAAGGAATAAATAGAAAAATAGTTAAGTATTAGTCAAGATTTGGGTTTTTTCCTTTCAGGTAAGGTGAGCTCCATGGTAGAAGTAATACCTTTTATTAGACCAACTTACATTGTTGGAAAGGATAGGTGAGCTTTCAGGTATGTAAGCCTCTTTTAGGTTTGAATTAGAAACAGCAGAATACAAAATAATAATTGAAAACAATTGAAACATGATCTTTGCAGTACTTTTGTTAAGAATATTAACCCATGAGGCAGCATATGTCACGAGAAGGTGATGAAGGTTCTCTTGCAGAAATACTATTTTAAAGGCATCTTCCCATTTCTAATTAAACACTTCAAAACAGCAGTGCTGTCATGGTAGCTGCTATACAACCATGAAAGGGAACAGCATGCGCTCTCTAAAGTTAACCAAATTTCACTCTCAGGGCCTATCTCATTATTTTCATAACTGTTGGATATTTCATTTCGTTCTTGTTGCTCTATGAACTGAAAAGGAAGAAAAGAGTTCTGTGCAGTAACATCCCTGGGGAATGGGAGTATTTGGACTGGACTGAAGGCGTTTATTAGTGATAAGGACTAATAAAGCATGTATGTTAGGTAGGAGGAAAAGAAAAGTTGATTCATTTTAATGATAAAAAATTACAAGCTTTCTGGCGTTCTTGTATGTCTCTGCCAGTCTTGCAAGTATAATGTTTTATGTTTTTATAATGCAGTTGCTGAGTGTAGGTTCTGTAGTTAATGAGTTATGTTCCTCCTGGAAATCCCTGCAGATAATTACATGACTAACATGGAGTGTGATGCATTTTGAGAACTTCAGGATATCACTCAAAGCTAGCAGTCCTAGGAGTTGCTTGTGCTGTGAAAGTGTTTTATGTGAGGTTTGCATGAGATGAATTGCTGTTATAGTTATTGCCAGTGGGTGGTGCTTTCCCAGTCTACTTTGAAGCCTAGCTAACATTTAGAATGTAGATTATAGCAAAAAGTAGGATGGGGTTTTTGTGTTTGGTTGTTTGTGTTTTTATTTAATTGCAAATGTTAATCATAATTCCCCTCCCCACGCTTTTTTGGTTCCAAACAAAACTTTATGCATGACTGGCTGTGACCCAAAATACAAGGTATCAAGTTAGGTTCTAGCCCTGCTAGTATTATCTGTTTGCAACAGAGTGTTTCTCATCCAGCACTTTAAGATCCTGTGCACGTAACAGCACATGCTCCACTGACTTTCTCCTCTAACAATGATTCAGCTTGACAGCTCTTTCTGCTGGGGCATGGACTGTCTGGCTATACTTAATTTTTCCATATTCTTTCTTGCATTAGAATGGTGTCAGGATAAACACATCTGTACAGAGATGGTGTCATCCAAGTTTAAAGACAGTAGTGTCTGAATTTGATAGCAAAACTCTCATGATTTTAGTTCGGATAAAAGTAGCCCTACGTTGGAATTGTTGAAGTGGTATTTTTTTTAATGCTCTTTAGCTGTGAAGTAGAAGAGGTGACTATAAATCTTTATTTGATAGTTTTCTAGAATTGTCAGTTTGGATATGCACAGGACGTGGGCTGAGATCCTGCTGTGTGTCAACAGAAGCTGAAGAGCAGGCTTTGGAAGACCTGTGAAAACAATATGCTGCAAAAGTTAGAATCATGGTTTCTAATAGGTATAAAACCAAAACTAAAGACAAAACCCCCCAACACTTGAGCTGCTAATACTGTGAAACTCAACCAGTTTTTATTCTATTAACTTTTTATTTTAAATAACAGATGTGCTTTAATTTAATTTGCTTTCAAATAGAAAATACCTTTAAATCCAAATTGAAAGTAAATGCAAAATTGAATGATAATGATGGCAGTGTGTGCTGTGGATGGTCTGGAGCAGTTTGGCCAGCTAGTGGGTGCCCTTTTTAAAGCTGAAAAACTGTAAGTGTTGGCTTTCAGTCGAAACATGCATCTGACTCTTTCCTTTATCCCACTGCCGATTTTTCACAAAGTGTATAGGGACTTCATATCTTTGTGGCTTCTTCCCCTCTGTGAAGGAGTGCTAAAACTGATCGATGGATTCAAATGTTGAGGGAGAAGGCAGAAATGAGAGAAATTCAGTGTCTCTGCCCCTCTCCCTAATCAGCTTTATTTCCTTAGGAAACCAGGCTCAGAGACATGTCCTCATTTCAGCTTTGTTTTTTGCATTGCAAATTTGGAGCTTTGCTACAAGACGTCCTTATTGCATTTGCAATCTCCAGTGTGATGTGTTGAGCCTTAGGGAATTTTTCTTCAGCCTAGTGTCCTGAGGGATCATGAAGAATGGGAGCAGTAACATTTTTTTTGTAATTGGGAGTTACACAGGGAGTGGAATAGGGTCAATGGAACTGAAAGATCGACTTTGGTAACGTCCCCCAGAACCACCACCCTTACAAGCCCACTCATTCCTCTTGCACAAGATCAACCAGTCAGGTTAGTCATACTTAACTTGGGGAGTTACTGAATAAATGGGGAAATGAAGGAGCTCTAATGTTAATGATGTTCATGATTTAAGAAATGGTAGAGGAGAAAAATAGGCATCACAGGTGTTTAGTTAGGTTTCATATGCTTCATTGCATGGAAAATCAAACAATAATATAGGACAAAAGGAATACTTTGCTGTAGCTCAGAAGAGGCATACTTCTCTATTTGTCAAATAATGCAAGTAACTGCCCTTTCAGTTTTTCCTACTGAGAGCAAATCTCAAGTGGAAAAGACACTGTTGTCAGTTTACGGGGAGAACGAAGGACCACTTGTCCTGTTAAATAAATTTACAAAAGATGTGAATGGGGTCTTATTGTGCCGGAAAGAAAGCCCAGCTGTGTCCAAATTGGAACTCTCCTGAGGTCAGTTTTAAAAAGTGGTGTTTTTTACTTGGCAATGAAATACTGGATCAGGTCGTGCAAGGAACAAATGCATGTCGATTAAGCTTAAGCATGAATAAAAATATGAAAGTAACTTTCAAAACTGTATTAGTATTACACAATTGTAAACCACTGAAAATCTGTTCTAAGGAAGCTGTAGCACAGGTTACCTACAACAGCTTCCTGTAAAGCAACTACACTTTTTAATTAAAAAAATATACTTAGTTATCAACCCTTTTAATATGTAGATAAAGATCATCGATCTAAAATGAGATTTGTAACTTTTCAGACAGAGACGTCAGATTATTAGCATGTATTTACAGCTTCTTACCAAAACACAGGGACACTTCTGTCCGCAGGCATTACTGTTCTCGATGCTCTTTTCGTGCAGTCAGGCACCCACTTCATAAGTTTTACAAAACATGGAACCAACATAAGTCTCACAGAAGAGCTGTAGCATGTTGAGTAATTAATGCATGCTTAGGTTAAATATTCCTCTTTTGAGTACAGAAGATGTAATTTGAATAGTGTGAATGTTGCCAAAGTATCTTTTCCTACATGCAAAAGGATCAAATTTGTTCATTTCAGTCAAAACGAACAATCATGTTTGTTCTTACACTAATACATTTTATTGCCATACAGAACTTTTTATTCACCATTTCTTGGTGTCTTAACACCTTGTGCATGGACAATGTATTTTTTTCCTATTACTTTCTCTCTAATATTTCAGGAGTCTAATAAGAGAGAGAGAACCTGGTTTAGGAATTTTTTTTTTTTTTTTTTTTTTCATTCAGATCTGGAGCAAGCACCTACACTCTTGGGTTTGCTTCAGGATAAACTGTGCCTACACTGACATTAATAGAAATTGATGTGGAGGCAGTAAACTTGTAGTTCAACAAAATTGACAAATCATTTAGATCAACTTGTTTGGGATAGTTTTACTAGTCTTTTCTGAGATACTAACAGGTTCTTCAAATATAAGCAAATTTTTTTTCAGGAAATAATCTTTGATGTTTTTCCTGTGAAAAAGATGACAGAGTTTGATATAAAGTTTGTCAAAATGCTGATGTTGAGTGCCCAATTACTGGGAAGGATTCCTTTATTTGGCAGTATGATGTTCCATGAAACCAAAATTGATGCTTTTAATTTGTTGATTATTTTAGTATTAACTTTTTTCTAATTCTTGAAGAGATCCTGGTAACTCTTGGAAGTTAGTAATCTAGAGCCTGTCTTGGAGGGAACTATTTTTAAGAAGCTCTTTGCTGTGTAAAACACTACTGACCTTTATTTCTTACAATGCTAAAAGAAAGCTCTGTCACCATTACTAGAAATTGCCTAGGCTCTAGTTGAGCTTATAGTTGAAAGAACAAAACATGAAAGTTTTACTTTAAATTTGAGTGTTACTAAATATTTAGCACATGTGCCTTTTGGGTAGCAGGAAAGCCTGCCTGACCTACTTTCATTTTAATCACTGGAGGGGTATTTCATGATTTGATGCTGGCAAAGTTCAGCTATTACATTTCTGGTGTGAAAGCTGATCTTCCAAGTGTGGGTTGACTTTTCTTTCTTTTTTTCTTGGAAGGATATTGATGAAAGGAAAGCAGAAAAAAATCAATATAAATGATTTTGTCTTCTCCTTTCAGGTTTTTTTAGTTCTGTTTTGAGGCATTGGCATGTTACTGCATTTATGGGCTGCTGTGACATTAAGTAGCAAGCTCATTTACCTGACAGCTGGTCAGTTTTCCTTTGCAGCATATCTCATCTGTCCTCTAATTTTTCCCTGAATGTCTTTTTGTGAGAAGCTGACTTTATCCCAAGGAAACAACTATAATTCTGTTCTAGAAGAGTCCGCCCATACCAATTAATGTGTTCATACTTTGCCTATTTAGTTTTTTCTCACTTCTTTTTGTGTTTTGTAGGGTATTTCTGTCACTATGAAATAGTTGCTGTATATTACATCCTCTGACTCTTCCTGAAGTTTGCCCGCGTATATGCAAATCAGTTCATAGGCAGTGTGTCCCAGTGGCTGCTTTTCCCCATCTTGCATTTTTTAAAGTTTCCTCTTTGATTCCCAGTAGAGGATTTGCGGCACAGGTAGGATTTATGAACACTAAGAAATAACACTTGGCAGTCTGCTGGTTGGTTTTCGTTCTATAGACTTGCAGGTCATCTGTTGAATGCATATGTAAAAATTACAGCTGTTGGTAAGGGCACGGTGAGCTTTTAGTGTGTGTTGGAAAAAGCCATTAACTGGTCAGGGTGCTAAAGAAGAGACCTCCAACAGAACTGGGTAATTGGGGCATGGGGGGAGTGGAGTCAGTTACTAACAGTGGTGTCGGGCACAGCTTTTGGCTTTGAAAACACAGATGAGTTGTTCAGTAGCATTATCTGAAATGGACTGGTGCTAGATCCTCCTCTTCCCTGATTTCTTCCTTGTGCCAGATATCTTAATTCCAGCAAGAACTGTAACAATCCAGCATTTTCTTCTAGGCAAAACACCTGCTACAGGGCAGGTTGGACGCTTGCAGCTTTTCTCAAGAGCATAGAATGTATGAAGGCAAATATTCTGATGCTTGTGATGAAGAATGTTCCACACTGTGCACTGTGTTTGACTCTACCCAAATTTCCTCCTAAATTCTTAGGCTGTATAGGATAGATCGATTTTACAAGAGGGCCATAAATTCCATGCATTCAGGTCATGTTCATACAACCGGTTCATAAAACTTGCTCATAAAAACAGTGAGAAGATTTAATAAACAAATAGGTGGCCATTCTTTTGTAGAGCTGTAGTTTCAAAACTACATTTCACAGTTTCAGAACTTTACTGGTGTAATGTTGATCCCCTCCATAAACTTAGAAAATGTCCAAGCTCTTACAAGCCCCTAGGATTCGGGTAGCAGGGAGCGAAGGGCATACCTTGGGCTGGCTGCAGTGGTTCCTGTTCCATCTGCTGCCGTACCGTTTGCGTGCATTTCCTGCCACCACAGTAGGCTTGGCTCAGCTGTTTCTGCAGCGTTTGCTGAGGTGCTGCAAATGTGTTTGTTTAAAAATAGAGACTTTAAGTAACCAAACATTGATGTCCTCCCAGTTTGTAAACTGAGGCCCTCTGTTTCGGTACTAACTCTGCAGTTTGAAATCAACATAACTTCACCCTCAGAAAATAAGCTTTATTTCAGCTGTACCTTTCTAGCAAAGTCTTATTGTTTCAAATAAAACCCTTTCCTGGAAGGGGGAAGGGAAAATTAATTGGCATTCCTCACACCAACTTGGTAAGAGGAAAGTTAAGCAGCCTTGTTTCATCCTGAAATGAAAAGCTTAAGTCTGGGAATTATTTATGAATTGTTTTCCCCTTAAAGATGGCAAAAATCTTACGACGTGTAAGAGTTTGAACTCCATTTACATTGCTGGTTGAGACTTCCAGACAGGCAGTTTGAGTTCAGTGTGTGTAGCCATCACTCAGGGCTGTTTGCAACATGGCAGAAGGGTTGTTGCTTTGTCTGTCAACACTTCTTATCCTGTTCCTCCTTCTGCACGCTGCACAGTTACCAGAAATTCTTGGGTGTTTGTGGTCTGAATATTTCTTCACAGTAAGTAATTATGCTGGTATCGATCAGGGAAGCAGTTAAAGATTAAAAATGTTCGCGTTGCTGAAAATTGAACCAAAATTTTTTTATTGCACATGGGAGCAAAAAAGGAACTTCTATATTCTTCTGAAACTGGTGGAATTTATAGACGATTAGAATGAGCTAAGAATGGGTAGATTTTTAAAAATTATAACCTGTAACAAAATGTCAAAGAAATGGAGTTTAAGTTAAAACTGGGAAAAAGCTAAGGCAGGGCATGAAAAATTGTTCCACCACAGACAGTTGTTTGCCAGCTCTGTATAACAGAACATAGATGTTCACTGGGGAAAGGGCAGTAAAAATTGCCTTTATTTGCAGAAGAGAAGGCGACATAGTTGAGCACTGAAATAAGGAGCTTGTGGAGTTGTCATCATTATTAATAGAAAAATGGATTAAGGACACGTTAAACGTTGTAGCAGGCTGTCTGTGTCTGCAGCACTTAAATTATAAGACAGTAGAGTAGTCTTAGAAACCATCTTAATTTCCTTTCTTTCTTCTCTGCTCTTGAAATAATGTGAGGAAAGAAACTGAGACAAGAAAGGGTTATGCAAGGCAACCTGTCTTCTGTAAAAGCTCACATCTGCGAAATCTTACATGTCAAGTGCAAAACTCAGGCTGTCCATACCTTTCAGTCCTCTGCTGTTAGCATCTGTAATGTCAGGGGCGCTTGTGAGAGGGGACAAAGCCTCGTGGTGACTGCAAATAGCTGCGCAGTTCCTCTGTCATCCCTTGGACCCAGCGCAGGGACCTCTGTCCAGGGAATGCCTTGGTGCAGGCACCAGTGCTGGAACCTGGCTGGGCACAGGGGTCTTGCCTGTTGGGTACCTGTGTTAACAGGCCCTGATGAACAGACTCGTTGTTGAGGAAGAGTTGGTTTACATGAAATCAGTGAAATGTTTAAAATGCCTGCATGTGTCTCTTAGGATTGGGCAGGGGCTTGCACTTTTAGCTGCAGCGGTTTAGAAAGTCTCTGGCAACAGCTTAACTCTGGTCTTTTGTTGGAGCTTGTTGCCATCAAAAGTGGTTCAGCAAAAGGGGCTGCACGTGGAGGCCACAAAGCCCTGTAGTACTACTGCCACTGCCCTCCCAAATCCTTCAGCTCCTCACATGGTCTCACTCTGATGTCTGTGCCAATTTTGTGATCAGTAACATTTTCTGCCATCCGTAAAGGCATAAAATTAAACCAGGCTCAAAACTGAAATTCTCCATTAGGTTTTAGGAGCTTTTGGTGCTCTGTGTGTTTTATTATAGTAGATTACCATGTTTGCTGTATTTTTATTTTTTTTTATTTTAATGAAACAGACTGCAACTTCCTCTCCCTATGACAAGGAAGAGGGTCAGTAGTTTATGCAAAGGCTCAATGTTTGTTACCAGGTTAGGGAGATCTGGTTAACTACTGCTTAGTTTTAAAAGGAGGAAAAGAGATCAGTTGATCGCTCAGTGAGACCACATGACAAGCAGCTGAATGTAATTAGGTGGGTAGGGCGGTTATGTGGGGCTGGCAGCTTTGCATGTCAGTGCGAATTTTAGAGCTATTATTCTGAACTACACTATATTTGTTTTTATTTTCTTTCTCTGCTGATACTACCTGTAGATGAGAAACAGCTCTTTTTGCATGACTATGGTATTCAGGAGATCTGAACTGTGTCAGGAAACTTGTCACTGAAGTACCCTTGGAAAACCACAGATCAATTTGCAGCTGTTAAGTATAGGTATGTAAACACTTTTCTCTTTTTTTATTTAATTTTATAAGATTTATTACATTGCTTTCCTTGAGCTGACAGTTGTTGTGTGCCAAGTGTTCCTCTGTTAAGAGCTTTGAAACAATGTTGCTGTACTTTTGACAAACTGCCTGAAATATTTTGATTTTGAGAGACAGGTCAGCATTGCTGCATCCTCATGTTCTAGAGGAGAAAGTAAACTTAAAACTGGGAAGTATACTGGCTTATGTAAAACATAGGCTTGGGTTTAAATGACAAAATTGCAGCTTTTTGGTATGTCTTTGGTCAATGCTTTTCGCAAAGACATTGGTCAGATTTAAAGACAGACCTGGGTAAGTTTATCAATAAGATTAAAACAAAGGACTGCAGTGTCCGGTGTCTGGATTCAATAACCATAAGATGCCCTTTCTAGTCCCAAGTCATACATTTCTTTTTGTGTAAAGTCAAACTTATTCTACAGTTAGAAAGTGGAATTAGACCTCTGATAGTAACAATAACATTTTATAACACAGAACAAAGTAACGCAGTATTTTTAAATATTTTACTGCTTGAAATTCCCCCCCCTCTTTATTCCTGTGTTCTCACTAACATACAAAGATGAATTTTACTTAACAAAACATTCCTTTAGAATGGTGGTGTTTTTAACTGAGTTGCACACCAAGATGTTTGTTCTCATGTGTACTAAATGTATTGATGATAAAAGGAATAAAAATGGTGCATTACACAGTCTGTTATTTTTAATTGGCAGTAGAAATTGGACTGCAAGGAACCCTGAGAGCTCATCTAGTTCACATTCCTTGTTTAATCATATAGTAATGGTTTCAGTTTTAAAATTAATTATGGTAAAGGCAATATGAGGATGGGATGTTATTACTGTGTTTTGTAATTTCTCTGGAAGAAACTCAAAATGTATATTCCCATCTGACTAGGTCATTCCTTGCCACCCCAAGCATGAATCTGTAATCGGGCATCCTTTCTAGCCCATGTTTTTGCCAGCGTTTTTCTAATCATGGACCAAAACTCCAGTTTTTGTAAACTGTAAACAACCAAGTAGGAATTCAGAGAACAGAAAACAGTATTCTCTTCCAGTTCTGCGGGAAGGTCACAAGGCTTTCCCAGGGTTTTAATTGATGTCTAGCATAGAGTATTTTAAGATGATTTTTTCTAGTCCTGATCATCACCCTTTGACCATCACCCTTTGACTTGTGTCTATGAGAAAGAAGTTACAAATTCATAAATGTATTTAAATAAATATGTTTTCTTGCTGTTTCCTTATAGACACGCTCAGTGTATGAAAAAACATAAACTAACTGGAAGGAAGAATTTTTGGCAACATTGATCCTTGACTTAGTAATTTATTTATTTTTTTCTGTGCTACACTGGATGGATAGTCATATCCATCATGTCATAGTTACTTCATTGTAATTTACTATTATATAATGCTTCTCTATTACCACATTACGTGTGCATTTTGGGTATGTGTTACAGAAACAATTTCTAGAGCATTTTAGGGTAGTGATTTCTAATAGCCTAAGTTATTTGAGGATTAAATTTTGATAATGTTGGGATTCTGTTGTATAGAGCAAAATATAAAAGAAAATATTCTAGTATAGTGTGCTGCCCTGCCCGTCTTACCTTCACCATACACCTAGTGGGTTTTGGTATACTTGCTTTTTTCCAGCATGTCTTTTGTTTACAACTCTATATTAAACAAAACACCCTTCATAATTAAGCCTGGTAAAGACAAACTAGTAATCTAATTCAGTTGGAATTCTTTAAACATGTCACTAGGAATGGCATCAAAGAGAAATTGTTTTGGGGTTTTTTTTGCCTTAAAAAAAGAAATGAAAAAAAGAAGACCAAGAAACATTCTGAAACTATACAAAATGTAAAGAATGAACTAAAAAGAATCTTAAAAGCAGTTAATGGAAAGACCTGGACCATATCCTAGTGGAATGAGGGAAATAAGCTCTGGTCAAAGGGAATTAGAAATAACTTTTCAAGGAAAAAGTGTTAAGAGTAACTTACTTGGTCTAAAATGTTTGACTTCATAACCAGGAAATAATGTAACTCCTGCTTTGAATTTTCTTTACAAAAATACAGTTTGATGCTTTATGATGCAACTGTTGGTATAAACAGAAGCAGAACTGGGATCTTGGTGAGGTGGGAATTCTCTGGGAGTGAGTGGGCTGATGCGGCACCACTATAGGCACTGCAGCTGTACTGATTAGTGCTGAGATTTTCCTTTTTTCACATATTGAATTTGTTTTTACTGGAATCTCATTACTCAATTTTTATTTCTTCCTATGGGAAATCACATGCACTGGTTTAAAATCAAACCAAACACTGCAAGCCAAAGTCAGCCCTTTAATAAAAAATGATGCAGCAACGCCTACTTTTAATGAGTCTTTTCAAATAGAAATTCTTGTTGGACAGTACCATTGCATACTCCCAGTTTCTTGTGACTTGTGCACAGAAGCATAACTGAATAGATTCTTTCATATCTATTTACCCTTTATATCCTGTTTTTCATTTAGAGGTTTGATGCCTTTTTCAATCAAAATATAGAATGTAAAAACCTGCAAGTCGTTATATGAAGTTGTTTGTCAGTTTGCATGAGATTTTTTTGGATTCTTGGTATGTATGCAGAGTTTTATACCTAGTGTGAAGTCAAGAAAGCAGTCTGAATCCACTGTGGTATGAAAACTACATATGGACTTTATTGATGCAGTTTTCTACAGCGAACTTGCACTGCTTGGATCAATTAGAGCAGTCTGACTGGCAATTTATTTTCTTAGAATAACTTTGTATATTTTTTCTTGGGTTATAGGGGTGGTTGTTCTGTAAGCTCACTGCTGCTATGCCATTTATTAGCTACAGCAGAAACATTCTCAATTATGTTTTTAATTGAAGACTTCTGGGGAGAGAAGTAGGAAATTGCCTGTTATTTTAGGTCAGTTGAAGTGAAAATTGAGGGTGCTGTATGTCTGCATGAAACGTTAAGAAAGAGTTCTGCAGGAAGGCATATACATCATGGAAAGCTGGCAACAGCTGCCAGGTTTCAGCCAGCGTTGTTACTCCAGAGCCATCTTGGGGCCCTCCCTCAATCTGGGAACAACTCAGATGGATAATATGGCAAACTGTGGGATTAGATATATGATTTTTCTTGCCTTCCTTGCAGGGCTCATGCATGCCTTCATGATAAGAATTAGTGTAAGAAATTCTAGTTTGCTGTGCTGTTTATCCAAGTGGTCTTTGCTGTATGTCAAGATTTAAATATAATTCTTGCTGTAATATGGGATTCTGATCAGAGCAGTAAGAGAAATGGTGTTGGCAACTCGGGTTGAAAAACAGCAGGCTTTTTGAATGGAAGCTTTGTGTTGTGCAGTTCAGCCCACTTAATCGGTGCTTTTTTTTGAATTATCCCTTCCCTGAGACTCTAGAAAAGAAGCAGTGCTAGGATACAAATTGAAGCAAACATTTTGCCAAAGCCCTGTCTGACTATTTTGGCAGACTGCAGAGCCTCAATAGAAAGTTTGGTCAGTGTTAGTACAGGCTGCAGTTCTGGAGCTGTTCAAGTGGAAGATTTGGTGACTTGTTAAAATATGGGCTTATTTTTCAATTCTTGTGAAAAAAGCCCCAAACCTGTAGTTTTAGCTTTGATTCATTAGAAGAGTTTGAGTAATATTTTTGAGCTGCAAGGGTGCTCCAAAATGTCTATGTGTTGCTGTTGCAGATCAAGATTTCTGCTTTGCTGTTGTATGTTAGTAACTTCCTGAAGAGGACAGGTTGTGGCCTGAGTACAGTGTGGCTCTGTTTAAGGCAGAAGTGGTGTTTTATTATGTAATGGATAAGTTAAATTCTGCTCAAAGTATTCTTAGCAAGTTATTTCTAACCTTTTCATTGCATTTATGATATATGGAAGCATCACATATGTTTACTATTGCCAGACATGTTTACTAGAAAGTCCTGCCTGGTACCTGCTGAAAATCTCTCTCTCATACTGTAGCTATGACAGACTCTGAAATCAGAGTCTTAGTTCCTTTTTAAGGAGTTCCTTTTTAATAATCCACTTAAGAGTGGATTATTTGTGACTGACCCATCTCTCAATTTCCTGTCCCCACATTGCAGTGGTTGCCAGCATGATCTGGAGTATGCCCAGTGAGCTTGGTACCTGCAAGGATGCTTCTGTCAAGATTTTATGATTTTTAAAAGTTTAGAAGTGAATTCTAGCTCTGAGCCTCAGTTTTATCAATCCAGATATGCCCTTCCACCTCTGTCCATGTGCACCACTTCCATGCTTAGCATCTCTGACTGTCCCTTGTATTTGAAGTCCAGGCACATTGGATTTGAAATTAAGAAGTAGAAGGAATAACCTTTTCTAATGACTTGACAAAGTTTTTTCTCAAGCTTCTGACTGTTTCCCTTGCTTTCCCACAGAAACTATAAATGTATTTTGCCCTTTGTGCTAGATCCATTTAAGAAACCCTTCTGATGAAATATTTCACAAATAACATGTAAATCCTAGTGTCCTGATATTCATAGATAATAGAGATTTTACAGCTCATTAGAAATGGATATTGATTAGTTGTTCAGTTAATAACTTTGATAATCAGCAAATTTTCTGAGGAACAGTATGTTTTCACCGGTGGCTGGAAGTGTGATCTGACTCGAGTCCTGCTCCAGAAGGCCATGGTACCGTGTAGTTAACTGCTTGCATTTGGCTTGTGGACATGGACTAACTTCTGATGGACTTACAAAATCTTTGGATGTTGCAATGTCATCTAATTAATGAGAAAACTTTTAACTTCCTGAGGCATAAATAGCCAGAACAAAATGCAGTAAATACTATATATACTGTGTCCCCCTGTTATTTCTTGTTGAACTAAATCAAGTAACTTGCACCAAAAATAAGGACAAATTCCAATATTTTAGAGAAACAATAATGCTAAAGAATGGGAGTAGCTGTAAAAAAAAAAAAGGAGGAACTTTTGTTGCATCTTCCAATCAAAAACTAGAGTTAGCAAGGAACATGGTTTACCTCCTATGAAGAACAAGAGAAGCAGATATTTCCCAATCCAAAGGATGAAAAGGTGGACTAAATTCTTCACTGAAATTCTTTCTTGCCTCACCCCTTTGTGCGCTTGCCCACATCAATGGATGAACGACGAAGTTTTATAGTCCCATTTGCAACATATTCAGGTTGTCTGTTGCTTGACATTCTTCATAGACTTTTAATTGACCTAATCATGATTATTTATTTTTGCCAGATTATTTCCCTGTAATGCAGTATGTATCTTGTACCCTTCACAAGCTTGGCAGTGTGACCTTTTGGAGAATCATTATCGGATTCCAGGTATCTGTCCTACAAAACAAGGTGGAAGGCAGCTGAGAACTTTCCGGCCCTGCAGGAGAAAAAAAAAAATAATATATTTTTAAAGAAGCTGCAGATATTTTCCTCTAGCTGTTTACAGTGTGTGCTTTAATGGGCTTAAACAAAGAACTTGGCCTGACTAATGTGCATAAAGCATAATACCTGCACATGTTTTCCCTGAAATACTGCTTCATTTATATTCTAACTGCGCATATAAAATTCCTTCCTTTTTCAATTTTTAGATTTTTAACCTTTTCTTATTCCTTTTATTCTGCTTTTTCGTGTGTCTGTTATTCTTACTGTCTGCTGAAGATTTTTATCTTCAGGAAAACCAAACCATTCCTTAAAGAAATGCTCAATTCTTATGATCCTGTGTGTGTCTTACTATCTTCTCCTTTATCTTTCAGTGGCTATTTCTGAGTGCAGAAATAGAAGTGTACTCTTTTTCCTTGCCCTTCTGAAGTTGGAAGTGTTGCTGAATGAGTGGGTGGGCAAACTTCTGGATATTTCCCTCCTTCTGTGAATATGACCAGCTTTGTGGGTGAAATCCTGGTGGCTCCTGCATTGACTGAAAGAGTTGGAAACTGTGTCAATCTATGTAAGACTGTCATTCATAATTCCTTGTTACTGTCAAGAAGAGGTTCAGTGATGTGTTACAATTGTTAAGGTTAGGCTGTGGGTAAGCTATGAGCTGGGTCCCAAAGCTGTCAGAATTGTGACATCATGAGAGGGTGCTGGGCATAGCTCTGAATTTCCTGTTCATAAGTTAGTGAAAAAGCATGGCACATTAACTCGTAAGGCATTGTGGCTTTAATGTATTAGAGGAACAGTTGAATGGTTGAGAAAGGAGTAAGTAGTATGGAGCTGTTTTAAATAAATAAGTAAATAAACAAAAATTTTTGCTTTATTTTTCCTAGTCTATCTGGAGTTTATTCACATAGTACAGATATTTGCTTCACTGCTACAACTTGAAAGCAACTTCTGGTAAGAGCTTGAGAGGTAACTTGGGAAGCAAAAGCTCTCATTCCCAGGAGGAGGACAGGTCCTCTGAGAGAGTTCAGATACCGTTGCAGATCTTTATTTATCTACATTATTTTCTTACCATGAAGGATGAAAGACTTAGAAACTGATGAGGGAATAGAGATGGTGCTGTTCTTTTTGCAGAAAAGTTGAAGCCGCACAGAAATCCTTTCGCATGGGTGACGTTGGAGTATCACCTGCAACATTCCTGGTTTTATTTTCCTTTTTTTTTTTCCAATTCCATGCTGCCTTTCATTCCTTTATGTAACTGAGCCATTCTTTGAAATTCATTCTCCTTTTTGTTGGTTTCGTTATGCTGAAATGCAGATGTAGTTGCAAAACTAACTGTTGTTTCCTTTTCTGGCTTCTTCATTCCCAGTTTACCCTGGTTTTCTAGAAATGAAATCCAGAATCTGCTGTTTCCTTGCCTGGCCTGTTGTGCAAGGTTCTCACCACACTTGCAGACCTGTTGCTTCACTTACCCTTTTTGTGATCCCTTTCTGGGTAGGATCATGATTTTTATGCCTGGCATCTCCCATAATGACTCATTCTCAGAGTGCTTTGTGTGCCTGTCAGTTCTTCTTGCTTTGCCAAATTCTGTGGTTCTAACAATGCTGACAGCTGACAAAGTGTCCTAGAGCACCTTCAGCTGAGATAGAAGCAACATCAGCATTTGGAAGCTAAAGCTTCACAGACTATTTTTTTTGCATGTGTTTTTGCAGACTCCTATATGTGTCCTGAGCACCCTTAAAATTACTTACATCCTTCCAAGAAAGAGACAATCCTTAGACGTTGATCCTACAATTCCTTAGAATTCCTCTATAGTTGAAACTAAAAAGGTCATAACAGTAAAATGTCAAGTATAAAGCAATTGAGCGCAATCAAAAGACAAATGCTTGGAGCAACCGAATCTCTTCCTTTCTTTTGTGAGAGGAAGGGATGTTTTTCTTCTTGTTATATTATAGAAAAGTCCCAGAAGTTGCAGAAAGTGTCATTTTGGCCAAAATTAATGCAAGCCAAGTCATATCTTTTCCTAAGAAAAAAATAGTGTAGCTCAGAATATTTCAGTAAAGTGCTCATTTATTAACTCTATTCCCCCAGCATAGCAGTTACTTGAGGTATGAAAAATTCTTGCCATAATTTGTTTATATTACGTTTGTGTATATCTGGCAGCTTTTAGCCAAAGGCACTTCTAATAGTGTTGACTAAGCAGGAACATTGTTTAACTCTCTGTCCCTTGTTTCGACAGAGCTGGCAAGTGTCCAGTGGTGACCAGTTCTGCAAGCATTAAGGTGCTGCTGAAGCCTTAGAGCAGGGTGAGGCCATTTGCTATGCTGCACCCATGCTAAGCAAGAGTGTTGTTACTGCTTTGCTGTAGTGTGATGGGAGTGCTGGTATGGCAGGATTAGCTAATTTATTCCTTTGAGGTCCAGATCACTTTCTCAGTGCTTCTGCTGTACCAGATCAAACTCAGATCGTGTCATGTATGAAACAGCTCTTGAAGTTGTTCAAGTCTGTGTGGTGCCCATGTGAGAAGCTTTTTTAGTATGAGTTTACTTGCATTTGAAAAATGATCAAACCTGTACAAATGTATTATTACCATGTACTTGTATTTACACGTGGTTCATCGAGAGACCTGTAGTATCTTCGTTTTCTGTCTGTGTGGGATTTGGACTCCTCTTTCACCAATGGCCACGTCAACTCTTTAATAATAAGCATGCAGCCTCAACTGCTTTTTAAGAATAAAGCCATATTTGGGGAAACCTTCATTTGCAAAGCATTTTTGAACTCTAAATAGCATTGCATTTTTCAGAGTGTATTTACAAATATGGCTCAATTATATATGAATGCAGTGGAACCTTGTTAAGTAGACTCCAGCTTTTTTGCTATTGCACACTGCTCTTGCTGTCATAGATGCCAAGGGATGCAACCCCTTCACTGCGCGCCCTCTGTCCATTGGGGGCTGGATCTCCATTGCAGGGGGACTTCACTGCAGTTTGGCTCCTATCTCTAGGACATGGCCTAGTGAATGTCCCACTGTTCCAGTGGGGTCTGTTTTTCTCGAGCAAAGAGGGGAAGGCCAAGACACAACTCCTCTGTCTTTGTAAGATCTCCCTGAGACCTGAGTGATACTTACAGAAGGTCAACACTGTTAAAAGTTAACTGTAACCCTTGAGTTGGGTAGTTGCTCTCTGTCCCCAAAGGTCAATGTGATAAAATCCCATGATATCTTAAAATATGAATTAATTATTGGTCTAATACCTGCGTTTTGGCAAGTTTGAAGTGTTGTGTCTCTTTATAGTTGAGCGGTATATCCTACCATGTTAGTCACTGGCATCATGGCTGGCTACATTGCAGATCTGGGATGCTGGGGTGATGTCAAGTTTTACAGAGAGTTATTTCACTTGGTATGAGGGGGAAGAGTGGATTGAGTCAAACCATTTTATTTGAGTAGTTCCATACAGAATAGTGGCTTTTTTGCTCTAGGGAGGGCTGGCTAGGTGGTGTAGTATGGGCAGCATCCCCTCCACCCCTAAAAAGCTTCCTCTGCTAAATATGTATTGCTTCTCTGGAAAATGGGGTGGTCTTGCAGGTGTGGTCTGAAGTCATGTCAGATGTAATACCTTCTGTTCCAGTATTTGCCAAAGAATAATTTTTCTCTTCTTTGAAAATCTGTGGTGAAGGCAGCTTTCACCGTGGTACCCGTGGGGCAATGCAGTGTCCATGCGTCTGTACAAGAGAGAAAGCATATACTCTATCATGGACACGTTTTTCTATGAAAACACTTGTTAGGAACGATGTCATTGTATTAAGGTGTGTGGGTGATGTAGCAGATACTTTAGATCTGCTCCTAGGTGGGTTGTGCACAAATCTCTTCTGAAATGCTGTTTGCCTCTAGGAATAAATGGCACACATGAACTGTGTACTTGCTTCCCAGCCATGCTGTCAGACAGCACCCTCCGTAGACATGGAGACATGAGGCACACCTCTTTATTTCTGAGCACCCATCAACACGAATGCAAACAGGTGACACGTAAGCCTCTTGGCTGTGTGCTAAATAGGTGGTGCTAGAAAAATACTCCTAGTGGAAGTACTATCTCCAGTGCCCTAACTGTTCCTTTAGAAGAGGTTGGGGTAAGTGGTATACTTTACTTTAAATTGATGTGCTTGAGGACTGTCTGATTTAGAGCATGTTCAGATTTACTGAATTTTATACTCTGTGTGTGTACACGTTTTTTGCAGCTCAGTGGTTTGGCTTTTTTTTTTTTTTCCCTTGTGTTTATTCATTTCTTTGTGCCTTCTTCCTTTTTCCTTCTGCCCTCCATCAGCCTTGTAGCAGCACAGGAGTTGCATGTTTTGTGCAAGGCCAGTTCAGGAAGCATATTCCCTGTCCCCATCCTGCACAGGGGAAATCCTGCATGCCAAGCCAATTTCCTTAATTTATACAGGAGCAACACTGCCATAGTCTTGAATGTTTTATCAGACAATAGGGTTGTGATATTTCTGTCCTGGAGGCAAAAATACAGGCCTGTTAACATTGATACCCGTTAACATGAAAGTAACTTGTGCTAGGAATTCCACTGAACAAGAGCGGCACTTGCTTTGCAGAGCATCCCTTCTTGGCAAGCCATGATCTGGATGTGTGAGTGTGTGGAGGCTCCAGAGCAGCAGCTGTACAGGCATGGCTTAAGGGATGGCTGTGGGGATCCTGACAGCAATGGGAAAGGCCAGTGGAGTTTTCCCAGCACTTGTTCATCTGCATGCCAGGCGAAGTGCAAAGCCAGAGCTGAGTGGGGTTTAGGGAGGGGTTTACAAAAGGCAAAACCCTGGAGAGCTTGATGTAGAGCCTAAAGCTGTGTCCATCAGTGAATTTTTTCAGCTGAAATCTTACTTGTAGAAGCAAGATTTGAGAATAATAATTCTAAAATTTAGTTTTTTTTCTTTTGGTGACCAGATGAATCCTGATTGTATCATCAGTTTTCTCTGATTCTTCCTTTTCTACCTTCCCCTCTCCTGATATACGTGGTATAGAAATGTGGAAGGAAAGTCTGGAAGATGTGAAGCTATAAAGCCTAATTTTAAAAAAAGGCAAAATTGGAAGGAAAAAATGAGATGGGTTTTTAGTAACAGGACCATGACTTTTAAAAACTCCACAGCAGTTTTTCTGTGAATATACTTTGCTGTGAATATATTCTTATTTCTGTTGTGCAGAGCTGGATGTGTCGGGGCATTAGGACTGCAGGTCTTGGGAAGTAGAGGGTGGAGATCTCTTTTTAAATATTTGTACAGGGAGGAGGACAAGGCAAGAAACTGCTATGAAAATAGCTCTTTGCATGTCTCCAAGGATAGGTTAACTGTGCAGGGTTTCACAAGAACCACTCCCTGGAGATATTTGAATAATAGATTGACATTATAGGGTGCAGTGAGAGGTGTGTGCATTTCAAAAGCCTAATGAGAAAACTTCCTTCTCAAGGAAGGCCTTTAGAAATTGTTTTTATGCCCTTGCTGAGAGAGGCTTCTACCAGCCATATGGAGAATTGAGTTTAAGTGGTCCGAATGATGTGGTGTGTTTGTCCAAACAGATACTCTGTGAATTAGATGTGACAATAGGAATACCTTTAGGTTTTACTTCCCCAAGGTCTAACCTTGACCTTTCTGTTTTAACCACAGCTTTCCCCCAGCTCTGTCCAGTGGAAGGGTGCAGCTGAACCCTAACACTTTCTTACAGCTCCAAGTAAGAGCTATAGTGCCCTTTCTTCCTTCATCACGTCTTGCACGAGGGTGCATGATAAATTAGCTTTCTTACAACGTAATTAGCAGTGATTAGGTGGCACTATTATTTGTATCTGTTATTAAAAGTATATTCTGTATACCTACAGCTAGCTAACAAAATCCCAACAAGACAAGGCAAATACAGGTGGGATAGCTTAGGAAAAGACACAAAGCTGGCTTGTCTATGTATAATACAGTGGCTCTACGATTTGCATGTAAGCCTTTTTAAGCAACAATTAATTTTAGGGGATTGAAGTTGAAAGAACATGTACTTGGGTAGAGGGGGAGCTTATACAGTCCTTTGCCCTTGGAGATCGTCTGAGGGCAAAAGAAATACCATGTACGAGATGGAAGTCAAAATCAAATCCAGTTCTTTAGTAAAAACCTCCTTGTTTGGTTTTTAAAATATTTTTCCCTTTCTTCTAGTGCATTTCAATGAAAAGACTTTGTAGAGCTACAAGGTAGGCAATCTGATTTTACTTTTTATTTTTCTGTCCCCAACAAGGGGAATATTTTAAAAAACAAAACCTAAAACCCCCTTTTGCTGGTATGTGTGTATCTAATGGATCAGGGCTCTTAATTTCTTCTAAAAATGTTCTTATGTCAGTGTGTGACTGCCTGTTCAACTTTCTCACTTGAATATGCTGCTCCTTCAGACCTCTGTGGTGGATGCAGGCTTGCAGTTGTGGTATATTTATGTAAAAACCTCACTGATAACTATTACTTGGGGTTTTTTGTTTCAATCTTTTACTCTATTGCAAAACTTTGTATTAAAATACAACAGTGGAAAGTGAATTAGCTGGCTGTGACATAGTAGTGTGTGTGAGTCACCTAAACCCCCTTTTCCTGCAAAGTTTTACTGTAATTGAGAGCATAATGTAAAATATGCCTTGGCTGGGGAAAGGGAGACTTCAAAACTGGAAATAGCAAAAAAGTGTCAGATGCTTTCCAGTGACTTCAGTTGAAGAGTATCTGAGTATAAATCTGACCCTTGCCGGCATTTGATCGCGGTAGGTTCACTCATGGCTAAGTTGACTAATCACAGTTCTGCCTTGTAACCGAGAGCAGTGCTAACATAAAGTTGAAGCTTTAAAGATAGTTATGGTTTTAGCTTAATGGTGATGATTGACGCCCACATACTTCAGATAGGGAGTTTGTTCTAAACCTCAAGCTGTGAGTTGATATACAAGAAATGAAATGGTGTTTTGCCATTGATGCAAGCTACTGCAGTGGTTGACTTGAATAATTTTATCTAGTTCAAGCTACAGATAGTTCCAAAAATGCTTGTTTATAGTTGAAACAGCAGATTTTACTATTTTATTTTATTTTATTTTATTTCATCATCTATTTTATGTTTTGTATTTTGGTGTCTATTTCCCTCCTTCATAAGAGGCAATTCAATGCCAGTTTTATGTTGCTTTTAGAATGGTTATTTTAGGCTTATCTTTTCATGTTCTTGTCTTTGAACATGACACAAGGCAGCTTTTTACTGTTTGTTTTGGGGGAAGAGAGGCTCAGTAGCTACTCAACAGGAAAGTACTAGTGTGCTTACATCAGTCTTTTCTAGTATATGTGAAATTTGCCAGTGATTTTTGTTACACATTTTAGCTGTTAACTGCACTTCGATCAGACTATACTTAATGTTGTTATTTTGTCAAAGGAATAAAAAGGGGCCATGTGTACGTGTGTGTTGTTTCATGACAATTCAGGATCAAGATTTAGTTCAAATGATTAACTAGCATCAGGATGAAAACTTGAAGAACTTTGAAAATCGGTTCTCTAAACAAAACAAACTCCAACAAAAAGAACAACATATTGCTTGAATTTTTCGTCCTTGTATGAAAAAACTTTTTCAAGACTGAGATGTAGCTATTAATAGAAAATTATTGTCATTTTTATTTAAATTCAGTGGGCAGTGGGCATCTGGAAAAAAATACTTTTTTGCATATGTCTGTAGAATCACAGTGAATGTGAGGTCAGAATTGCATTCCTGGGATGTTTAAGTAGCTTTTGCCAACTTCCATGCAGATCAAAAACAGTTTTGGAGTTCTTGTTTCAGATGTCTTGAATACTTTGACCTTGATTTTCAGTCTTTCCTGAAGAAGTTGAAGTTGTGTTGCCTTCTCTTTCTAGAGAGGAATGTAATAAGATTAACTATGTACTTTTTCAGTCACAGCTGAATTTGATACTGATAATTGGCATAGAGAGTTCAAGGTGAAACCACTGTAAAAAAGTACAGAACTGGTCCTATTGCTGGATGCTTTGTAGTTCAAGTAGTGATTTGTATTTTAAACATTTGTGAAAAGAAGCCGTGGCAGAATTGTTGACTGACTAATCCTTTTTGCTTTGCTTTTGAAGGTGTCTCCTGAATTCTCACTATGTCTGATGGGGACTATGATTACCTCATAAAATTTCTAGCACTTGGTGATTCTGGAGTAGGAAAGACCAGCCTTCTTTACCAGTATACGGATGGCAAATTTAATTCCAAATTTATCACAACGGTGGGCATTGATTTTCGGGAAAAGAGAGTGGTGAGTTTTCACAGTGTGCTACTTTAAAAGGGTACCTGTCTTGGTGACGGTTAGAACCTATTTTTTAAAAATCTGAACTGCCGATTCTTATGTGGAGGCATGCAACCAATAGTTATTGTGTACTTAATCTTGTGACAAGGAAATGGTCTCATTTTACTTGGTTATTTTAGTTGTTCTTGTGTGTTGTCCCTCCCCATTTCCCCCAAAGTTAGAGCTGATTCTAAACAAACACCTCTCACTGCTCAGCAAGTGTTGATGCGTGTATCTACTCCGTGAGTTGTGCATATAGTACCTGGAGTAGCACTTTTATTGTTGAACTCCTTTCCACAAGGAAAAGACTGGGCTGTAGTAAAAGTGGTTTTGCTGTTTGTGAACAAGAATGACTAGTGAACAAAGCCTGTAAGGTTGATTTAAAAATCTTTTAAAAACATGTGAATGAAGTAGGATAGCATGATGCATAGAGCTGATCTGGCTTCCTAAGCAGTTACCACTACTAGACAAGAATTGTGAAAAATGAGGTTTATTTATTTGGGGTTTTTAACTTCTGAATTGTTACTAAACTAGGCAAACACACTTTTGATGTGAAGCTGAGCACAGCATTAATATAACCAATTGGATGCTGGTCCTTACTGCACTGAGAAATTGAGTTGGCACAAATTTTTCTCATTCTTGTGTAGAAGTATTACGTAGTCTGATGATTTCCCAAGTGTCCAGAAATCTGGATGGTATCATGGGCATTGTGCAGACTGGCTTTGGATGGATGACATGCATCACAGTGGTGCAAGGACTAAATACCTTAGTGAAACACTAACTTACTCAACAGTTTCGTATTCCTTTTGTGGGATAGTGAACATGGTGGGTTTACTTGATCAGCACATTTGTAACTCAGGATAAGATTTAGGTTTCATAACCTGAATCATATAATCCATAAATTCAGCAAGTTTATGTGTCTCTTAAGATATGTTTGTAACCGGTAATCTTAGGGACAATGACAGCTGAAGGTAAAGAAGACAACCTAACATGAAGTGTTCTGAACAAGAAATGAATCTTTTCATCTGATACTTCCAAAGCTAACAGATGCCCTTATTTCTGTTTTCATGCTGAGTAAACTTTTCGGCTTTTGTTATTATCATTCAATTTCTGCTTTTTAAGCTATGATATGATAAGGTCTCTTCCAGCAATCTTTTGGCAGCTAAGAAGAGATGTCATTATCTTTATGTTGATGCATGTTTGCTAATGAGGTTGTTAGTAGTACAAATACGTTGCCAGATTGTATGATCCAGTTGTTGCTTTCTTATATTTTAATTTGAACATGTTGCAAGATAATAGCAAAAAAAAAAAGAAAATCAAAATACTAAAATTAAGCTTGTCTAATGAAACTTAATGGCCACTCTAAATATCTGTTTGGAGTCCATAGTCTATTGGATATGTCTTTTCCAGTTTCACTTTTACCCTGCTTTTTAAATATCCATTTGGATGTCTTATAAAGCAGAGAGATTGAGTTGTAGTTGGAATCTTTGCAGATTTGCTGCATTTAATGACTTTAAATGTTAGTTATTTTTGTGTTCTGTAGAGGCTGGACTGCTGACACTCAGTCTTGCAAATTTACCTTCTACAGGTGTATAGACCCAATGGGCCAGATGGTGTTGGTGGCAGAGGACAGAGGATACATCTTCAGCTCTGGGATACTGCAGGGCAGGAAAGGTATGTTCCACCTGCCAACTAGCAAGTAAGGCAGTTGTCATCAAGCTAGATGTCAGTGGAACTGAGTACATGAATTCTCTTTATTGATTATTACATTTTGATTGTATGACTCAAGATGGGAAAGAACACTTTAATTTTAACAGTGATGGAAAGTTTCCTATGAATACCCATTAAATTGCAACTGTAACCTACAACTGTAGAACATTAAAACTGTAATTGTTGCTTTTTGTCTTTTGGAAACTTTTGGTTCATTTTTTTATGGCCAATAAATATAGATGCTTTTAAAGCTTTTTATTTTTTCAGTTTTCCTTAAATTTCTGTAAATATGTCGAGGCCTTGGGAAAGTCAGACAGGTGGAATCACCTCAAAGGATCCTTTTCTATTTGTCTGTCAAAAGACTAGCATCCTAGTGGTTGGTAGTCTTAAAATCAAGATCTGATATGTATAGGGTTCAAAGTCTGAATTTCATTCTTATTTTAATTTCTGAATCTTGATCAAGTCATGCTTTATAGTAGAAGACTTAGTGTAAAGCTGTCACACTTGAGTGAAATGTCTCCTTGACTCCCTTAGGCCTTGATTAGACCATAGTAATGTTATGCAATCCCTACATCAGCAAACCAGTTATGATGAACATTTCATTCTAGTTAATTCAGTCTTAAGTTACCTCAGTTTCATGACACTGTGCAATTATATTTTCAAAGTGACTTGTCAGATGAGCCAACTAATTTAACTTTGCTGGTCTAGGTTCCGTAGCTTGACAACGGCTTTCTTCAGAGATGCCATGGGGTTTCTTCTGCTCTTTGATCTGACAAACGAGCAGAGCTTTCTCAATGTCAGGAACTGGATAAGTATGGCATTTCTTTATTTTTTTTCTTTCTTTCTTTCTCCGCATGGGCAGGGAGGGGGCTGTGTTTGTAAATATGGAGTCTCACTGAGAAATAGAACTGAAAATACTCTTTTTATAGCTTTTTCAGTAAAAGAAAATAATTTTTTTATTCATAATTGTAATAGCTGCTAGTGGTGGCTTCTAGTACTTACCTGAAATTCAGCTTTGCCCACTGAACTTGAATTTTGACCTACATAAAAGCAGGCTGAGAGAACACTATAAACCTGGCTCTGGACATATTCAGTAATTTCAGTGTGTGAAAGGCCTATGCAAAACTCTATTTTGACTCACCTGAAGCTTTGTCAGCAAAACTTAATGAAAGTCAAATGTTACTATACTGGTGTATCTAGGGAAAGGAGTTCCCAAACTACATCATTCATCAGGAGAGGGAAGTATATCCTTTCCTGGCAGCTCACTGAAGATGCTTGGTGAGCTTTAACTCCTTACACTACAAATATACAGCTTCCGTGCTAACTTTTTAACTTCTGCTCCCGTGACTTGTTCCCTGCCTTTTTCACTGGATATGTGGTAGTGGATATCCACCTGTTCTCTGGCTCCTCAGTGCAATAGCAGAAGTCCTGTGAGATAACAGAGAACACGGTTGTTTTCTGTTTTTCAAAGAGTCATTTTCCTGAAGGACTTTGTGTCCCCTGAAATGTGATGGTGTTCTTAGTGAGCTTTATGTGTAACAGTAAGTTGTGACCCCTATTCCTGTTGTTGCTGTTAGGTCAGCTACAAATGCATGCATATTGTGAAAACCCTGACATTGTATTATGTGGAAACAAGAGTGACCTGGAAGACCAAAGGGTGGTGAAAGAAGAAGAAGCTAAGGAACTTGCAGAAAAATATGGGTAAGTAACTTCCTTCCAGTTATTGCTGTGTTTAAACCCGAATGAAATGTTTTCTGTAATGCCTTTTCTGTATACTGAAAGGTTACTGTGAGAATAAGCATTTTAGAATGCTTAACTGGCTGGTATGATATCTTTTTTTTCTGTCAGAGATTAATGTTTTCTGCATTGCCTAAAAATTCATACTTAGTATTGCAATAATCTTGCACTGGAGAATGGTTAATCTTCTTTCCTTTCCAGTAAACAAAGTAAACTTTCTGGAAAAGAGAGAGAATTTCGCTGGAGAGGCAGGTGAATGATGGGGGTCTAATTCTTTGCTCTTGCCTGTGATGAGGCTTTCAACGGGGCACAGGAAAGCCAGGTCTCTTACAGAGTGAAATCCAAAAGAGCATTTGGTGAGGTGAGGAGTGTTCACCTCAGATTCTAGGGAAAACAAAAACAATACCAAGCAATGATATCCTAGTTTACAAGCTGAGTTGTTTCACTGAAGTTTGTTGTAGGGTAGCCATTGTCTCTGGCGTGGCCATGGAAATATGTGGCCGCAGTTTCTTTGAGAGCTTTGGAACTCATTCGCCAGCATTGGGGGAGTCTGCTTGCAGAGTGCTGGGTTCCCACAAAAGAGCAGTTCTGGTCTAGACTACAGTTTCCCAGTTCTCTGCCCCCTCCCCATTGAATCTTCCCTCAGCTGTTCAAGCAATTTTGTTGGTACTTCACCCTAGGTGAATTCACCTAAGGTGAATTTGTAGTGATTTAGTCTCAAAGGGGTCAGCCATGTTTTCTTGCAGGCTCTGCTTTCTCACAGACTCCTGGGGAGTCTGAAAATCAAGTCAGACCTTCTCCTTCCCTACAGGCACAGGTCATGTGTCCCTAAAGGAACTGTGTGAAATCTTTGTTCCTATCAGATACTAATTTATCCTGTAGTATCTCTTATACCCCCTTAACTCTTCCATGGGTCTCATTTCTGGACTACATTTGCATTTCAGTGTGGATCAGAAGTGCACTTTTGAAGCAAATAATTGGATTTATTTATTGTGGGTTGATTCTTATAGTGGAGCAGCTCTCTAGCATGTGAACAGGATCCCTTCTCAATTGAAAACTAAATTAGATTATGTGCTCCAACCAGTAATCTGCATTCAGTACAGAGAAATAGATTAGAGCTGGTCCAAAGTAAAGCCCACACAACTTGCATAGTGTGAGCACTAGGTCCCCAGTGCTAACTGCCTTGTTCTGCAGGTCTGGTCCTGTTCTACCATTCTATTTCGTATCACATAGTCACAAATTAGCTTTCTTTGACCTTGAAGAATCATTGGAGGCAAGTCAGAAGCAATCTGTCTATTGGACTCAAGTGGGTTTAGTGCCATATTACCTTCTTACTTTTTTCTTCTCCTGTGAAAATGCTTGTTTGAAGTCCATACCACACAGACAACAGTAAGTGTTTATGGTACTTTAACCAGATCCTTGTGAAGAAGCAAAAACTTTTAAACTGCAGCAGATGGCATGTGACCATTTCTTAAGGATTTGAAAGGGATGTCTTTGCATGTGACTTCTGGAAATAATTTATGAAATGTTTATCTTTGTGGCTGAAAATGCCAACTTAATTTAGGAATAGGGAGGTAAAAGTCAGAGTTATAGATCATGTCCAATCTGTACATGGTTACAAAGTTCTCTGCCCTGTAGAGATGAGACAGGACAGCTGCTAGCAGTCACTCCTGAGGGGAGCAAGATAAATCCTGCTGCAGCCAACAGTCTTCTGATAACTGAAGTGTGAGATCGTGAATATCCTCTTTCTGTGGAAAGGCCTGACGCTAGTAAGTGGTGTATTCTGAAAATGATCGCAGAAGACCTACACACTGAGACAGTAAGATAATATTTTTTGACCACTCTTTGAATCTTGCAAGTTAAGTAAGAAATACTTAACATTATTAAGTGATTGTATCAGTCACTTGGGGAGTTACACCAATGTAGCCACTCCAGCACCACCCTGTGGGGAGCACTGAGCACAGGTCAAATGCTGCAGACGTACCACTGAAACATCCCGACCCACAAACATAATGAAAACTTGCTTTGTATTTTCAATACCAAGGTGTCCAGAAATTTTTGTTAACAGAGACATAGGTGGTCTGAGCACTGAGGTTTGTTTTTCGTTTTTTTGGGGTTGTTTTTTTTTTTTAAATATGTAACAGAGCTCATAGTTGAGGTGTCAACAGAAGAAACAGTCACCTTTTGTAATGATAAGACACATTAGGAGTCTTTACTGCCTTGCTTGCAGGGGAAGGTCCATGCTAGCATTCTGTCTTTTGCAGTGACTCCCTAGGTGATGTGGATAGAAATCAGCAAGGAGAAACTATGCCATATTCTTCTGGACACTAGGGCCGTATTAAGCAGTCGCATCTCTTGTGGGGAACGGAGCTGAAAAAACCAGATCTCAGGAGCATAAATTTGGGAACTCATACTGGCCACTGCCTCTATAAATTTTGGACTCCACAATGTAAATTAAAGCTTATTCTTCTGCCCTACCTTCAGTCAGCCATTTCATTAATTTCATTTGCATTTCAGACCGCTGACCACTTAGTGTCTTTCTGCTGTGGAGTAGCAGTAACAGCGTTTGTGTGATTGCTAAGTATGTGGCAGTAGTCATGTATTGTTTTTTCTCCTATGAATATAAACTGTGTGATGTAAGTTTGTGGGTTTTGTCTTCTGCAGAATACCATATTTTGAAACCAGTGCAGCTAATGGGAATAATGTAAGCAAAGCCATTGAAACCCTGCTTGACCTCATTATGAAGCGCATGGAACGGTGTGTGGATAAATCCTGGATCCCAGAAGGGGTAGTGCGCTCCAATGGGCACAGCTCTACAGAACAACTGAATGAGGAGCAAGAAAAAGGCAAATGCAGCTGTTAACTCAGTTACAATTTATTTTAATGTATATGCTAAAGTATAGTACAGTTGCAGCTTAACTGTTTAACTTATGGACAGATCACATTGTGTAGTTATTTAATGAGCTATATTAATTCTTGATACTAATTTTTTATTTTTCCCTCTCAACATTGACCTTTGCTTGCAAGGTGTGCAGTTTATTAGTGATGGGACAAAGGTTTAATTTGGTGTAGCACTAGATATTCCTCTAATTCTCTACTTTGGAGGGAAGGAGAAGAATTTTCATTACCAAATTTAGAAATATCTCTGTGTGGGCAATGAGAAATTGTAGGCTTCTGTATTGAAGGATTTTCAATTGCCCTTTGAAGGCTCCATTAACTACACAGACTAGGCATTTATATTAGATATTGTGACAGCTCTTACACTCTACTAACAGCAAGTTTACCAACATGGTTCTTGGTTTTGAACAGAGATATTTAATCATTTCATCAATCAATAACAATCTTAAAGAGCAAATCCCTTGTTTTCCACAAAAGCCTGCAAACAGCTGTTCCTTGCTCTCTCAAACCATCAGTTTTTACTGATGAAAACCGAAAGCAAGCTATTCTATATTGAATAAAATCTAGAGAGAAGAGAGCATATGTAGAACACTTTGGGTATGTCATAAAATTGAACATGTAAACTACAACTGTACTATATAAAATATATCCAACACAGCCTGTGAGACCTCCTGACATCACTGGAATTTCTAGACCATGCATATACTTATATTTATATGTAAAGGGCATAACTGTACATCTGTTGTTATGTTCCTTTTATGTTACCACTCATGTTTTAACAAGAATGTAGAGCAACCTAAATGTCAGCAAAATTTAATCGGATCAAGTGCTTGGCACTGAATTTTTTTTACCAAAACAGATTTGGAAGGTTTCTTCAAATTTGGATTGAAAAATGAATGATGATTGTTTTCTGGTGAGAAGCAGTTAAGATACCAGTTCTATTTAGATCAGTATTTCTATAAATTTATAATGCTAATTTTATTCTGCCAGCCTTTGTGTCCTGTACATCTTGGTTGTCATATATTCATTTATGGCTTGTTCATTTCCTTTAGGTTGTATTTTAAAAAGAATATTGAATTGCTTTTCTTTTGTCCCCCCACAGATCGCATAAATGTCAGTTTTGGTTTCAATGGATCATGTTACTCTTTGATCATTTTTATTTATTCATACAACCTAAGGAACAAACAGTATTTTTGGGGCCTTTTTTCCAGACTGATATATGAGATGTGCCTACCAAACTGTTTTCTAGCCTGGCAGAAGTTGTATAACTGTAAAGTATTGCCAATTAAAGTCATAACATGCCAAATTGAGTCTTGTTACAGACTTTCCACAGCAGTTTGTTTACAAAACTCCAAAGCTATTGCTTCTTTAGAAATGTATTTATTTATTTAAATATTCTAAGTACTGCAGTTTCAGGCAAACATTGATATCAGTTGTGAACATGAATTGCAGCATAAGACATTATTTTAAAGGACCAAAAATGTTTCTAGAATAGGGGCTAGTAAAAAAAGAATAATTGATGTAGCCTCTGGCTATATTAATAATACAATAATAAGTGTTAAAACTTGATTCTTAAAATATTTTACAAAGTAATGCATAGTTCTTTAACAAACACAACATGTAAATATTAGATTTTTATCACAGCCTACACGGAATATTTTAAAAGTGCAATATAATTTGACTGCTCTGGGACTAGGACAGAGATTAAATCAATTTATATTGAATGAACATAGGGGGTTTTTTTCTACTACACAATACCAAGATTCTAAAACGCTTGTGGACCAGAGTTACTGTGGTTTAAGTCAGAGTGCCTTTTGAAGTTACCATCATGTTTCTGACCAGCAGAGTATCAAACTCTACTGTAGGACACAATACATTTCAATGTACTTCAGTGTCTGAATTTCTTTTAATGTAACTCTTTGCTTTTCAGAGGGTTGCAGTGGAACTTTGTCATGCATTAACTTTCAAGTGAGTTTTTGTGCTTGTAGCTCCATCCAGTTCTTGAAAACAGTAAGGATTATTGCGACCAACTACTGAGCTAAGTGACTACTGAAATGGTGTAAAACTACTTTTTTATGAATACTTATGTTTAGATTGGATATTAAATACTGAAGCTGGCATATTTTTGTCATGCATATTATATGTAACAATTTACTGTATAAAGAGAGTCTACATAAAATTGCTTTGGCGTCGGCCTTTGAAATGTGCCATAAGATTTATCTGTTTGAATTATTCTGTGACAAAACTTTAGTCCCTTTTTAGCCCTCATGAGAAATCATGGTAAATGTTTCAACAGTGAATTACACTATTCTTGCTAGTCTAGCACTGGTTTTAAAAACCAACCAAAGAAGAATTCTCATGTGATGAGAAACTGTTATTTCAAGAAAAGTTGTTTTCATTCAGTGTCATTTGAAGATGTTGATCTGTAATGGAACAAAGTTTTGGAAAGGATTTCCACTACGATGCTTTGTCCCAGGATTTCTTACTATAAAATAGTTAAACATTCCTGATCTGAACCTTGTCAGCGTTTGTTGAACTGAATTGCAACATTTCTTGTTGTTTCATTTCACTATCGGTTTGTGTCCGTCTGCGCTGTCCCTATCTGTTATGGTTTTTTTGGTTCAAATGTATCTAAGTTCTCTTCTATGGCTTAGGTACTTCTTGATGTTACCCTCTGGCACTGACCAAACCAGTCGGATGCAGGGCTGATGTGTCCTGAGTGATGCCAGAAGGAGCTCAGACCCATAGAAGAAAATAGAGGCAACACTACTGTATTCATGACACATTCAGAAAGCTGCTAATGTGAGCATGTTCAGAGCAAAGGGAATAAAGCAACACATTTTGTAAAATATACTGCTTCTACAAAGGTAAGGAGCCCGATTTTTCAGAGTAGCTGCTTCCATCAAGAGTGCTGTAGATTGCCAGGTAGGTTATGATATGCTGGAAGGCACAGCTACTTTTCAGACATTCCTTGATAGGCAAGATAAATGAGATGAACTAAACTTCATTAAGTTTAACAAGGTTAAGTGTGATTGGGTATTCTATCTGTGTTGGAATAACCCCATGCACTAGTACTGGCTGAAAAAAAAGTTTTGCAGAAGAGGGCATGGACATTCTGTTCAAAAATAGATTGACCAGGAGCCAGAAGGGTACTCCTGTGGCAAAGGTGGCCAACTGCATCTGGGACTGCATTAGTAAAATGAAGCAAGCAGGTTGAGAAAGTAAGTCTTCCCTTATATTCAGTAATTATAAGACCACCTCTGGAGTTCTGTGTCCTGTTTTGGACACCACAGTAGAAGATAGACATTGACACGCTGGAGTGAGTCCAGCAGATGCCACCAAGATCAGGGGGCTGGAGCACAAGGGGTAGGAGGAGAGCACTGGGTTTGCTTTGCTCTGAGAAAGCTAAGGGAGACCTTTCTGCTCTCTTGAACTATCTCATGGGAGAGCATACAGAAGATGGAGCCAGACCCTTCTCAGAGTGCACAGGGATAGGGAAGAGGCAACAGAGAAAAGCTGTTGTATAGAAAATTCTAACTAGACAGTGCAAAAAAATTCAACTGGATACCTAATTCTGTCTATGAATAACTGTTAATGGAGTATAAGTACATACTCTTTTTTGATTATTAATCTGGATTCTGGGTCTAGCCACCTCCAATCTATTTTGCCTTATAGATCAGGAATAAGCACTTCAAATACACAACATAATGGCTTTTATTTGAAGAGGAGATTAGCACCTTGATATGAAAAAAGGGGGGGGAAAAAATCCAGTTGTAAATGCTTGTTTTATCACTGTACTCTCACGTCCCATCTGTCTGCTGGAGGCGTTGGTGACAGTCTGTAATCCACAGTGTTTAAATTGTAGAAGCCACCAAAGGCTTCACAATATAGTACTCTGCCAGGAGAAAGCAGTGAAATAAATACAGCCCAGGAGGGAAATAAAGTCACATGAGCAGGAAACTCAAAGTGATCAAACTGGAAAAGAAGGATTGCAATTGCATATGCCAAAGCACAGCAGCCCTAGACCTAAGCAAACTTGTTTACTATTTGTTTTTGCCTCTAGCTGTAAACTTGGTGTCTTCATAGCTTCCCTCATAAAATTGCTTTGTGTGTGTATCTACTGTTTCCTCTTATCAGCTGGGTTGCTGTCTTCTGTCACAGCCACAGAGCCTTCCCTCCGGCGTGCGGCATGAGGCTAACTAATATCCTGTGCAGTGTTATCTTGCGCTCTGTCTTTCTGCCAGTTTGGAGCTCTTCTTCCTTGGGGCTGGGGGTGAGTACTAGTTGCCAGTCATATGCTCTAGCCTGTGTCTCCTGCAATAGGATGTGGCTGGGGTCTGATTTTCAAAAAGATTGGAGACAAGTTCTGTGCTGATAAGGTTACTGACTCTACTGTACTAAAGAAATTTTTTTCTTCCTTCCATCTTCCTTAAGATAGCACAAGTTGACTGCATTTTTTGTTCTTCTAGAAATCTGAAAGCAAAAACTGCCCTAAAGGGACATGCCATTCAACATGCAGATTTTTCACCAAATTCCCAGATAGTTAACTTCTTTTAAATGGAGGAGCAGGAATTGTAGTGGTAAAGTCTTACATGGTGAGGAAGATTTCAGACTCTGAGGTGGAAAGGCATACTAAGATTGAAGAACAGAGATAAAACCTTCTCCAATGCCAAACAATTTAGGAAGGTACAGAGCCTACTGTTCAGGTCCTTTCACAATTGACAGGTAACTGTAGGAGGGGGAACGGCAGGAGTAATAGGTTCCTTAGAATATTGCGGCAGAGACAGCATCAGAAACAGAGGCTGTGTCTGGTCTCCTCAACCACGGTCAGGAAAAGCTCTTTGTTTTTCACGTAGGCTTTATGTGATCCTACTTACAGGACTCCTGGGGGTATTGCTTTATTTGGGGCTGCTGGTTTCTTTGCAGGGTGGGTTGCTCAGAGGCCAGTAGCGTGTGGCAGAGGAGCATTACTGCTGTCATGTTGCGAGGCTGTTCATCGTGGGGGTGAGGAGAGGCTTCCACAGCCCCTGATACAATTGGAAGTCCCATTTTCCAGTGAGCAGCTTGTGAAGAGGTATTGTGCTGCCATGTTGCACCTCTTGGTGCTACACCAGCTGCTTGGGGACCTGGGGTTGGCCTGGCTGCCAGCTCTCCTGCCCTGTTGCCAAATGCCCATTGCCAGAGTAAGTTTTAGAATCATAGCATAGTTTGTATGGGAAGGGACATTGCAATGAGCAGGGACATCTTCAGCTAGATCAGGTTGCTCAGAGCCCCGTCCAACCTGACCTTGAATGCTTCCAGGGATGGGGATCACCTCTCTGGAAAACCCGCACCAGTGTTTCACCACTCACATTGTAAAGAATTTATTCCTTGTATCTAGTCTAAATCTCCCCCTTCTAGTCTAAAGCCATTACCCCTTGTCCTGTCACAACAGGCCCTGCTAAAAAGTCCCTCCCCATCTTTCCTGTAGCCCCCTTGAGGTACTGGAAGGGGCGGGGGGTGTCTCCATCTTCTCTGCTCTACCGGAGCAGAGGGGACTCCCCTCCCTCGCCCTGCTGGCCGCGCTGCTGGGGCTGCAGCCCAGGCTGTCCCACCACGGGCATGCTGCCGGCTTGGCAGGGCGATGATGGGGATGACCTGGCGGCTCGGGGCCGGGGCCGCGCGCGGGCCTGCTGAGGAGGCGGCCTGCGTTTGTCCTGGCCAGGGTTACGGCTGTCACCCCCCGTAACTCCCGTCCGGCGGGATGGGAACCCGGAGCCGGCTTGTTTCCAGCCCGGTGCCTGTGTCGGGGCAGTTGCAGTTTGTCAAACAGCCCGGCTGCCGTAACGGCGGCGGCGACACCGCAAACCAACCCGCCTTCCCCCCTCACCGCCTCCCCCGCGCTGCGGGCCCGGGCCGCCCGGACAACCTGTGCGCATGCGCCCGCGCCCGCTCCCGCGGCGCCTGGCGGCCGGCAGGGGGCGCCGCGCCTCCTTTGCAGGGCGGCACCGCCCGGCTTCCGGTCAGCTGATCGCGTCCTTCCGGCGGCGCGGCGGGGCCCAGCCATGCGGATTGAGAAGTGCTACTTCTGCTCGGGGCCTATCTACCCGGGACACGGCGTCATGTTCGTGCGCAACGACTGCAAGGTACCGACCCACCGCCGCCGGGACGGCCCGGCCGGGCCGCTGTCCCCGCCGGGACCCGCTCCCTATCGCGGCCGGGCGCTCTTGGCCTCGCCGGGCCTGCGCCGGAGGGGGCCCAGAGGTGTCCGCTGACAGGCGCTGCCGGGGCCCGAGGTCTCCCCGGGGCTGGTGCCGCTGTCCCGGGCCGGGGTGCCGCCGCCTGCGCTCCTGCCAAGCTCCCCCCTCGGCATGTGGGGGTTCTTGGGGTGACGTACCTCAAATTCGGACAAGAGGGCGGCGGCAGGCAGCGTTTCCCTCGCCCTGCCGGAGCCCACGGCCCTTTGGTGGGGCCAGGCTGTAATGTGGCAACTGCTGTGGCTGTCGGGAAGAGCGTGGGCTGAATTACTTGCTTTTCCTGGGAAATTATATGGTTCTCAGGGCAATTCAAAACTTCCATCCTTTAATTTTCTGATTTTAGAGAGGTAGAGGCTTCAGAGTAAAGGCAGGTGATTCTAAAGCTTTCGACAATCCAGATCACAGACACTAAAAGCTGTGTACTAAAGCTAATGCGTTATGTCTGTCTCATGGTACTCTACTAAAAGTTGTAACTCCCTCAGATATCTGATGTGACTTGCCCAATTGAGGCTGTCATAACAGGACATGCATAGCGCTTTGGGCTTTGCATTATGGTGACAGTTTCGTACATAAAATGTTGTGTACAGTTTCCCAGCCTCTGTGGTACTCCTTAGCAGTCCTATAGGGCATTGGAGACCCCAGTGTGAAACGAAGCTTACACTAATAGCTTCCTTCCTGTGCTCAGATGTCAAAATAAGTACTGGCTCAACTGTATTGCTCATCCAAGTCACATCTTTTGGGAATTCAGAGGTAGATGTAGATTGTCACAGTTCTGTTTACTAGAAAATGGCCACAAGGTGTCTTGTGTTTAAAAAAAAAATAATTAAATAATAAAGTAGCATAATAGCAGGTTAGTTGAGAACAGAGATTTGTCTGAGTTAGGGTGAAAACTTGACAGAAGAATGTTAAAAAAAATATTGTTTGAAGATGATTACTAGAAGTTTCATATTTTCTGTTAATTTTCTTTAGAAGTGGTTACTAGATGGGAAGGAGAGTGCAGTTGAAGAAAAACTGGGTTTTCAAAAACTTATGAATAACAAGTGTAATTTTGATTTTTCTCAAGGAAGGTTCCAGCTCTGCTCTGGATACTAGACAGCCAGGATAATTCAAAGTGATGCAAAAATTTAGGGTGGATTAAGAACCGTAAACAGGGATACGATTATGTGTTGTCCTTCATCCCCCCGTCTTACTGCCATCTTGCAGCATACTCTTGGACTGGAAAATGTCTGTTGGATTTGGGGCAGTTTGGGATAGGGGGTTGTTCTTTAGCTTGGCTGTGTTACGTGATTTCAATACTAATGAAAGGGAAACTTCAAGCATGGATAGTGATGTTTCTTTCATGCATCTTTAATGGGCCTGAAAGCATCACCTGGATGAACATAAGGTGCTTCCACAGCTGGCAGTGGCAGGTGCCTAAAATGGGTCTAGTGTTCTGTAGAATATGTAGAAAAATTGAAGGGTAGGGGGGAAAAGGTCAGTTAGGATGTTTTGGTATATGCTTTAACAGCTTTCAGTAAATTCAGTCCAGGACTTAACTAATGTGCTTAGGACTCCAGTTGCAAGGTAATCTTTAATGCTTAAAGCTACATTCCAGAAGATAGACTTTTTGTGTGTGTGTGTATTGCATTGAAAAATGTTATATGAGAGGTGTGAGGATTTTTTGTTGTTGTCAGGATGGCACTGTATCTAAAAAGTGCTGACAAGTATAGAGAATTGTTTATTCACAGTACAGGTTTAGTTTTATAGATATTTTTGCAGATGATAATTCTCACAGCTTCGGTATATTTTATTTATAATCAGCTTAATTATAAGCATTTGTGCATGTTCCTGACAGCTGTGAAAGTTATTTTATAATGAAAAAACAAGAATAGTACTTGAAATTCTGTGTGTTAATAGCTATATTTGAGCTAAAAATACTGAAATTTGAAAGATCAATGTAATTTTCAATGTATTATTAGAGAAACTTCAGTGTTTGATATCATGCTTGCAATAGGGCAGGAATGATGTGATCTGACTGTAAGTTTATTTCCCTCCCCTCCCTTCTTCTTTAAGATATTTAGGTTCTGCAAATCAAAATGCCACAGAAACTTCAAAAAGAAACGAAATCCCAGAAAGATGAGGTGGACCAAAGCATTCCGGAAAGCAGCTGGCAAAGAATTGACAGTGGTAAGAAGTTGAACTGGTTCACACTTTACATTAGCTCACTAAAATGGCGAAAATCTAGTCTCTTCCAGTTGCAAACAGGTTAGGTTAGCTACCTTAATGCGTTATCATTTAATTAGATGAGCATGAGGGATGGAGTACATAAGTGGAGAAAAAAAGGGAATGCGAAAGAGGATGTGAGAGTTTTCTTGAGAGTGGCTATTCATTTAGCTTGATTGTAACTTGGAACGTCCTATTTCAGCTGCAGTGTGGAAGCCGGTGTAGCAGGTTGGACTTAGCGGTTTCCAAGTCCAAGGCATTTTTTTCCTATCTATAAATCTCTTACTCTCTGTCTTTCTGCACAGTCAGGTAATCTGGGTTACTGGGTACCCCAAGAAGTCTCTATGTAGACACATAAGATAGTTAACCCTTTGAAGTCTCCTTAAAGCATACAGTATATAAGAAAAGTCCTTGCATAGATAAGAATGTTTCAAAAACAGCATATGAGATCTTAAAATAGTTCAAAACAATTTCAAGACAAAGTTACTTCAGTGGTAAAATTACTGAATGTTCATGTTTGGTGGGACAGTCCTTAAATAATTTAAGAATTACTGTGACTTAACTACATGTTTTTTGACAGAATACTAACAATTTAGGAAGTATTTTGTCATGGTGATTTGCTGCTTTCTGTGCATCTTCCATGGAGAAGAATGTAATTTTATTTTTTAATGTGACTTTGAGAAGCCATTGCCATCTTCTATAATTGTATTTCTTGCTTTCAAGTTCTTCCTGGCTAAGCTGAATGACCTTTTTGAAAGTAGCGGAGGTCTTAAATTAAAATTCCTTCATACATGCTCCAATTTTGAGATATATCCATGTATGCTAAGAATTAAAACAATATATAAACATTGTGCTTTGTTGTAGTTTGGTTGGTACCTATTCTTACATAAGCCAGCTTTGAGGAGAGCGTCTAAGTAGACTTGTAACAATGGGAAATACTGTAGTTTGTAAGCAGGTGATAGTTCTTTCTGCTTTAAACAGGTACATTGGATAGAGGTTAAATATATTTACTTGTTTTGCTGGTTTTCAATTATTTTCTGAAGGGCTTTCTTACTCTTTCACTCAGAATGGCTGAGGAGTCAGTCATTCTGTCCCCTCATGTTTGGAATTGAAAAGTTCTGATGGCCAGTATGAGGCAGCTCTGGTTTATCTCCATGTGTGTAGGTTAGAAGAGCCTGGTGCTTTGAACATTTGTACTCTTATAAGACTTCTTTTTGCTGTTTGTGGTATGTTTTCATGATAAAAACCAATGCTGTATATTTTAAATGGGTAAAAGCTGACTCAGTTTAGGATAAACTGTAGTGAATTTATATGGTGCTGTGTCACATTTAGGTAAAAAAGAATTTTAGGTAATTTTTTGTTTTTAAGAATAAGAATGACATGTAAATGTTAGCATACGGTGTGCTCTACAGCTTATATTTTGGATATTTTGCTTGATGCTATCTCAGTGTGAAAACTAACATTTATGTGCTAATGGAGCGTGGCTTATAAGTGTGTATGTACCTTTTCTTGCTGTTCTGTGCAATTGCTGTCATTGAAGCTGTCGTTAGCTCATGTGAAAATTACCAGCTGGTCCGATAACTCGGCTTTACCACTACAAAAAAGAATCTGTGGGCAAGGAAAAGTCCTCAGATAAAAGTTGATATAAAGCTAAATATGCGTAGCAAAAAAAAAAAAAAAAAAAAATCAGGGAACTGTTTTTCTATCTTAAACTCTTGCGGAAAAAAAAAAACCACAAAAAGAAAAACCTCCCACTGCCCCAAACATCCCATGACATCAATTGAAGTATTTCACAATTTTGAATGGTTTTATATTGTTTCAATATTCTTAAAATGAAATAGTGTTTCTTTTTTGAACCTTTTCAAAATTACAGGCTTTGGGTAGAACTTATTTGACCTGCATTAAATGCTTTTGACTCTACATGTTTTCAATTTTGCCTTCTACCTGTCTACTCGACTCTGTATTTCCTACTCCACATTGGTCGTCTTTGCTCCTTTTGTCTTGCTAAAATGAAAATAGCCAAGGGAGATGTTTCAGTAAATAATTCTCTTCAGACAAATCACTGTGGTTTCTGACACTTTGAGGTCAAACACTCCACTCTGTTTCCTTCTAGCTTAGTACTCTCTAAATGTTGTTAAAGTATAGGAACTGAGATTCTGCAAGGGGGAAAAAATTGTGTAAAATATTAAGATGTGAGTGCTATAGTAAGAATGTATTGATCTAAATATGCTTCTGTATATAATCTATATTTACTTTTTCTGAATATAGGATAATTCGTTTGAGTTTGAAAAGCGTAGAAATGAACCAGTGAAATACCAGAGAGAGTTGTGGAACAAGACTGGTGAGTCGTTTTAGAAAAAACAAAAGATGAACTATGGGGTGTGAGCTTTTAGTCTACTTGAATGTTTTCAAGAAGTTTTCTTATATTTCTGACACTTTGTAGTGATTGTGTTTGAAATAACTGGAATCATGACCAGATTTTTATGTGTGAAGGAGGTTTGAGTTGTGAACAGGTGTGGAGTTTCACTTGATTTTATTTTTTTTCAGAAACTGGTTAGGAAATAAAGTGCAACCTTCCTCTATTTTTTAATTATTATCTTCAAAAAACCTTAGTGGTTATCCAGCTTTTTAAGAGGCTCTTAGTGTAAGCGTTTTATATTCATGGAGTTGCTTCTTTGTCCCTGCTCATTCCACTTCAGTTTAATAAATCAATTGCTATAAAATGGAAGAGTTACTCATGTCATGAAACCAGGTGCAAGTTATCGCCTTCTCCTTTGTGGGATTCATTCAAGTAGAGTGAGAGTCTTTTGTTGTGATGGCTCATTGTAGAAAATATATATAGGCATGAAAATGGTATCATAAACAAGTTTTAAAATACAGTTCATCATAGTTGGTACACAGAATATTCCTCTAGTCTGCTCTTTGAAGAAGAAATAACTTCCTCTATATAGTATAAGAGTGGCCTCTGATACAGAGCTATTATGGGATGCTGGTAGTGTTGTTCTGCAAAATCACATGTATTTTCAACCGTAGGTATGTAAGCACATTTAAAACAACTTCTGCTTTATTTCAGTTGATGCAATGAAGAGAGTGGAGGAAATAAAGCAAAAACGCCAAGCCAGATTTATTATGAACAGGTGAGGAGAAGTATTTGTGTTATGGGAGCTCTCACAAGTCTGTATTAGACAGTCGATTTTTCCAGAGACATGATGATCAAAATTTTTAAATGGTTATTTGCTTTGTACGCACACATTCATCCAAGCAATAGGGTAAAATATTTTCAGTGGGCTCTACTGTGATACCAAACTACTATGCTTTATTGGCTGTCTAGTGAAATGTAGCTTTTGGACGCTCAATGATAATAGTTTTATTTCCTTGTTTGTAATATGGAGTCTTAGGCTTAAAAAAATTTCTGGTAAGAGCTGATATAATACTGGCTTTTTTTTCCTGGCTTTTTTTTCCTGGTTTTGTACCCAGTATATGCTTTAATTGGTTTTCAAATACTTTTAACCTTTATTTCCTTATAATCATAGTTAGTTACTGCTTACATACCTTTAGCTAAAGATGTGTGTCACGCATTAAAGCGAAAACATACATCTCCTCTTTGAGGGTAATTACATTTAATTCCCCTCCCCCAGATTAAAGAAGAGCAAAGAGTTGCAGAAAGCAGAAGACATCAAAGAAGTCAAACAGAACATCCACCTTCTTCGTGCCCCACATGCAGGTAAGAACTTGCTTTACCTGGTTTGCTTAGGTTAACTTGTGTATACAATTTTATGATTAATATTGATTTTTTTGGGGTATGATTAATTCTACAGATAAATAATCCTGTGCATTTCTCTTAAAATAATTTGTCTATTGAATGTGGAGAATAGCTCTTGCTACCAAATGGAGGCAGTGTCTTTGTTCTGAATCAGACATGCCTTTTATTTGCCTAGTCCTGCATTCATCCTTCCATTTCCTTATTTGAGTATTTTAAACTGCACTCAATACCTGATACTCTCTGAACTGCACGTTTGTTAACCAATCCGTTTATTTAAGTCTTCCCTTTGAATTGATTATTTGAAGTCAACAGACTGTGCCACTGACAAATAAAATACAGTAGTTCAACTCTACTTTTTGAATTTGTTAGCTAATTATGAGTTGGGGTTTTTTTTTGCAGTTCACTGTGTATAATGAAACGTGCATGAAAATGCTGTTTCTTCAGTGTAAGCCTAACATTTTAAAAAATATGGTAATTTAACAGATTTTCCCTCAAATCTGTGCCTAGTTCAGATATAATAATATATATCATTTGTTAGTGAACTGAGTTTTTCAGTTGGAGAAACCTGTTCTAAATAATTTTCTGGTTTCTGAACTCTTTATTACAAGTACTAGTTTATATTAGATGATGTTGATAGAAATGGATTGTAAAGATGATTTTTTTTTTTTTAAATACAATTAATGGAATTAAATAATGCCGAGATGTTACAAACATTTCCATTACTTCCTGTTTTATAAAAATTACCATTGATTTTGTCTCTGCAAATGTAGATGTGACATGTTATTAGACATTAAGTAGAATTCTGCTCTATGGGGTTTCTTTCCAGCTTGCGTTAACTACAGTCTATGATTGTATGTATGTGAAACAAGATTTTGTCAATATATATTTAAACTTTTGTTTCATCTGTCCCTTGTTTTTTGAGGAAAGAAAACAAAAAAGGATCTGAATTCAAAAGATTAAATCCGAGTGTTCATTTCTTTTGTCTGGCTTTGCTTATGTTAAATGAATGATGCACAATAGCACATCGTACATCTGTTAGTCAAACAGCTACCTCTTCACTGTTTTGCAATTCCTGCCTAGCCTTCAAGAGAGCAGAATCCAGTATCAGTCCCAGATTTTTTTTTTTTTTTTTTGGTTTGATTTTGGTAGCATTGTTAACACTATTAACAATAGTGTTAACACAAGTTAACACTATTGCCATCCAACACAGCATTCAGGAGGGCTTAAATTTTTCTAAGGCCATTCATCTTTTAAAAGTAATCCATTTTTGCAGTCCGTTTGCAGGGTTCTGCCAGGTATTGCCAGATATATCAAAAGTTCATCATACTTGATGAAAGCATATGTTGACTGTATTCAAGATTTTGCATAAAAACAGCATCAGCTTTTCTGTTAAAACAATTCTTTAGTAGTTTAAGTGGTGATGGAGGTTAGCAATAAATACTTATAAGCTTGATGGGTTTACTCCCAAAAAACTTTATAAGCAATATATTTAGGCTGTTTCACCTAGAATAGACACATAGATTGTTCAAAGAAAAACAGTTATTTAGGTTGAGAGAGACACCTTTAATTTATTTTTTTTCTTTGCTTTGAAGGCACACCAAAACAGCTGGAGGACAAAATGGTACAGAAGTTACAAGAGGATGTGGCTATGGAAGAAGACTCTTAAAATGCTTTTATTTTCTATTTATATTTCTTCAGCAGTTATAGTTCCTTACTGCCTCACCTGACATCATTTAGAACTGTGCTTACAGTTGAAGAAAAACATATTTTAATGAATAGTGGTCATTTACAGTTTGAATGATTTTTGGTTTTATAAATAATAAGATGGATACTGCTTGGGCAGTACTTTCAGTCATGTAATTTGAGCAAACCTTGTCAGCAGGAAGGAGGATAAGGCATATTGTTTGAGATACTATTTTTGGATAACTTTTCCTTAGTAATTTAAGGAATACAAGATGTTGGTCCTGAGCTTTTCCTGCTTTATCTGTTGTGCTTTCATACTGGCAAAAGCAGATAAAAATCGATCTTAATGGTTACAAGGTGGAGCAGGATGTATTCTTTTTTGTCAGTCCAGTGCAGTCCAGACTTATTTTCACTCTTGTTATTGGGAAAATTTTTCAGTTTGTTATGAATGCATGTACTCCTTTTTAAGTCAGCTTCCCCAAGATTACATTGCAGTTGACACCTAAGCCTGGCAAAGCTAACATTGGACATTCTTCTGTTTGGAAAATGGTAGAGGTGATAGCATGCAGTCTGAAGATGGACGTGCCATTCCCCCGACCTACTGAAACTCAAATCTGACATATAATCGTGCTGACTGAGATGCTCAATAAATCACATTTTTCACTGTTTTTACCTAATGCTCAAGATTATTTCAATAGAGAAGAAGATCGTGTTAAAGCATTGACATTTTGCGTACTGTGGTGGGATTTATCTTTATTCACTGTGTCATCAGTACTGAGATAAATACTCTGCTCAGAGAAGCCTTTCAAAGGCCTCTAAAATAGTATTTACTTTCTTGTCAGTGCTAGTTATCCTGAAAAATCATAATTCGTAGTTCTATTCCAAGCTTCAGTATGTGCTGTATCAAGCACTGGAAAACTTCCTCCTGCCTACTACCTACATGTGTATTGTGTAGTCAGAAAAGTCACATTTGAACATATGAAAGGGGGCGATGTGGAGTGCGTGAAATAAACAGGTATTGTACTCAGTTTTTCATCTTGTGATTTATTAATTATGTTTAGCTATTTAGAAAACTTTGAGATAAAAATAATTCAATTCTAGTAATAAAAATATGTAATTCCTTCATATTTTAATGAAATTAAAATTTTGCTATAGTTTAAAATTTGCTGATAATAGCTGATAAGTATTTTAGGTGTACAGTATTATTATTTCCCCTCTAAACTGTAATATAAATAAACATCTGAAAAGCCTATGGTAAGTTGACCAGAAAACATTTCAGTGGGGTAAAATCACTAAGCTGCTGCAGTATAATCCTTGGATATAGAGAAAGGAGACCTTCACAGAATGTTAATTAGTATGTCTATGTGTAGCTGAGCAAGTTGACTCAGTATTTCAGCTTGGGAAATGTATTTCTTGCATGGCTCATTTTACCATAGTATTTGATGTCTTTAACCCTTGAAATAGAATGCTTTATCTAAAAATCTTATTACCGATTTTTCTTTTACTGAGTTTTAAAGATACGGTGTTCAGTGAGTGCCAAGTTTTAATTTTCTCCAAAAATAGTAAAGTAAATCTGCAAAGCAGAGAAAGGTGATGAATAATCCCGTTGGATGTTATGCAGTATTTATAGACAATCTTTTACTTCATATGAGGTTTTCTTAGTATTAAATAATTTATATTACATTTTATCCATAGTTTTTCTGTCTGCATCTTTAAATGAACTGCAGTCCTTAACTTCTTTGTGTGCTCTATAAAAGCGTCTCTATGGGATTTTTAACCCTTTCCTATGAGGGTTTGCAAGTGAAACACTCATTTTGCAGCAGCTGAGAAGAGCCATTTGAGGAATACACTACAACCATAAATGCTGAACATCCTGCCAGTTCTATGAGTTGCTTAGTCTGTGTACTTCGTTACAGCCTGTGCAATAGTATAATTGCAAGTAAGGGCTATTTGGAAGTCAGTTCTGAAGTTGTCCATCATTGTGCAGGCATACTGTTTTCCTGAAAAGCAGAGACTTGTTGCCTGCCTTTTGTGTGCCTTGTGAATACATAGGAAGTAGTTGAGTTCAAACATTTGTCATAAGCACCCGTTCTGAAGGTGCCCTTGTGATTTTCTTCTTATCTTTTTTTTTAATTTTTATTTAATTGCTGTGATGTCCTGTTCTCCTGTCTGTGTCAGCTAGAGCAGGATGCTGCTGAGACAGCACATGGTGAGGGGTGAACAGCTGCAGCTGAAGAACACCATGGGGCTGGTGATCCTCCATCCTGCCCGTCTCCGCATGCAGAGACCTTCCCGAGGAGCTGCTGAGCTGTGGAGGAATGGGGGGTTTTTCTTTTCTTTTAGGGGGCTCTCTGTCAAACCACATCTCTAATAGGAATTGTTCTTATTCAAAGACATTTTGGTGAAGAGAGATTTTCTTTGCTTGCTTGGGATGAAAATTTTCAATAAGACAAAGCTGACTGGAAATTCCTTTAAATTTTTGATTTTGTTTACAAGACTTGGAAAGAAAATGTCCAGCTGAGCAGATGGGGAGCCCTCATCTGCCTTCTGTCTCTGGCGCTGAGCAACGCCCAGCCTTTTGGGGTGGCAGGACCTGCCATCAGTTCCCCCTTCAGTAGCAAGTTGGAGAGACGGTATTTAATGAGCAGCACATTGTTACTCATTAGAGATCTCTGTTTTCGTGTCATATGTGCATATCACTGATCCTGTCTGTGGTGAGATCTATTAGGAGTGTGGAGCACAAGGTACCGTGAGTACAGTCTGTTACAAGACTGATGATGATGTGTCCGTTTGATTTGATATTTAATCAGAAAAATTATTTATTAATTACTGATAGTGCTTACTTCCAGTATACAGCCTGTCTTCCTTGGCATTTACTAGATCCAGCAAACTCTTGCTGTTTTGTGTTTGTACTTGATGTGATTGGAGGCCTTTCTTCAAAATAAAGTATGATGGGATCGATCAGAATAAATGTGATACTCCAAGAAATGTCTTCTAGTTTTAGTTGCTGTCATCTTTTCTTACAAAACAAAGCCAGATGTATGTTTCTGTTGTTTTACAGACTGTGCAAAAGGTGGAAATGTGGATTTTTAATAGTGATTTATGAAGTGACTTTTTCTCGTATTTCCCCTTTTCCTTTTTAATCCATCACTTTAATGGCTTCAAGTTAAGCACTGGCTTTGTTTTCAGGAGAAGGTTAACGTCCTGCTAACACATTGTAGCTGCTGCCTCACCTTGTGCCGCAGAGCCTGGCGCAGGCCTGTGGCCCTGTGAGCTTACAGCACTCCCACGAGGCCCCAGAGACGCCTGCTAGATCTTTTATCAAATTTCATCTTTTTCTCGGTATGTGATTGTCATCTTAACTATCCCAAACCCCGCTGCTCAGGGTGCTGTGTGGGGAACCGTTCCTGTTTGGCCTTGCAAGCCTGCGGCACGCCCATGGTGGCGCCATCTTAGAAACAAGGGCGCCTTCCTGAGGTAAAACAGGCCCTGGAGAGCTCAGATCCTTTTGCTGAGGCCATTTACACTTCTTCATACAAAGTAAGACCTGGAGATAACTTCTTTTTGCCTTTGGTCATGGGTTGATTTTGCAATCTATTGTTTGTTGCTTTGGTTATCTGTGGAGTCTCTTATCTTGTGAAAATTTGATCTTGAGAGAACGCCTGAAAAAAATGAAGTGGTGGGTGATGGTGGGTTGTTTGTTTTGTTTTCTTGTTTGTTTTGTTTTTAAGAAAAAAAAAAAAAAGCAAAAGCCTTCTCAGGCTTCCCTTTCAGTCTTTTATTTGCAAGTGCTGACAAATATGGTGTGGAAAAAGTGAAAATTACTGCTTTCTCCAGAATTGAGTTATGCTGAACTGGTACGGATTTTCTTCACAGGAAATTAGGCCCTCCCATATTTTTTTGAAAGGTCTGTCTTTTTAATACTTAGCAAGGGAAAAATCTTTGAGATTCAGTGGATAATGGTAATTTTGCAAACTAGCCGAGAAACAAAAGGTGTTCAATACAGTAAAAACATTTTTGAAATAACATTTTTTCCTGTAACTATACCGTAAAAGCGTACAGCTTAAAAACTGTATCCAACCTTTTTTCCTAACCTCCTAAATATTACATTTGGTTGGGTGTCTTTAAAATACTGAAAACCAGTTCCTGAGAGAAACATGATGGTGACTGGAAGCTGTCAGTTTGCAGGAAAATGTTGGCTGTGCTGTAATTTATGTAGCTAACTGACTTGGTGTGTTCTTACAGCGTGAAGGAGCCCAGAACACATATGATCTTTTGTGACACAAAGAAACAAATCAGTTCAATATGTTGACATGGTCATATGTGTCAATGGCTGGAAAAGCAATATAGACAGCTGCTAATAGGTCCAAAGACTTATGTCCCAGGAGACGGTATTTCAGCCTCCAGGCTGTTCAATTCCTCAATTACTGTTCTGGCCTCAAAAATTCAATCTTCTTCGCCAGCGTAACTTATTTATGGGCTGCACTGAACTGCGACCAGGGAGAGCAGAAAGCTGAAATAAATCAACCACTGATAAAATTGTTTAAGTCTGCTTGTGGTCTGTCTGTCTATTTTTAGATCTCAATTTAAAAAGGCTTTATGCAGAGAAATGGCTAAGATTTTTTTTTTTAATCGGTATGAGTAATAATTAGTCTTTGATGTTTTCTCCTAAATAGAAGGAGGTTTTTTTCCTAGTTGTGACCTAATTGATCTGATTATAGCTCTAGTGTTCTGAACAAGCAACATTACTTGAGACTGGGTAGGAATACAGGGACAAATATGGACTTGTGGAGGTAGCTGAGGTGGAAGACGTTCTTTGCTGGTTTTGGTTGTTTGGTGTTCCCCACACCCCACCTTAGGTTTTTCATATTATGTTTAGTTTGGTAAAGTCACTCTTGTTGCTTAAATTGCTGTTTCTTCACCTGTAAAGTACTCAGAATATTTTATCTTATGCATATATATACATATGGCAGTAACAGCATGTTCTGAGTAAAGGGATGTCAGCTCTAGCTCTACAAGCAGTGTGATTTATTAGTGGCATTGTTTTACTACAGAGAACTGTCTCCTGAATAGAAATAAATACGTTATTTATAAGGCAGTAATTTTGGGCATCACCTGGAATCAAGGCAGGGGTGTCTGCATAATTGAAAAGCAATTCTTGTTTACAGTTTTATAAGCTGTTTTCTGCAAAGTGCCACTGTGCACTAAACTTGCTGATTAAGAGAATTACTTTGGTAATCCACTTTGACTGAAGTGATTCCTGAGTGGAGAATTTGATAGATTTCATAGTACTTGACACAATAAAAAGCTGTTAGAAATTCTCTCTTATGTTGAAGGTAGCATTGGTTGCAGTACCTCTGTTTAGGCAAGATGTTGCCAAAGGTAATGCATTCACTTCTTTAGCTTCATTGCAGAAACTTCCTCTAAAAAGCAGTGCTGGGCGAGGTGAGTGGTAGAAAGACCAAAGGTTTTTCTCTCGTACAAGGACTGTTGCCTGCCATTCCCAGCACTAAGCAAGTTCAGATACACTTCAGATCTCTATGTATTCACGCTTTACATATTCCCTGACACAAAACTTGGGGACAGAGGAGTACAGACCATACAGGTTTAGCTTGATTTATAAGGGTGGCAGACCTAAGCCCAGCAGTCTTCAGATGCAAGCTTCTAATGGTGGGTTTGGAAGTCAGAAAGAACCAGCCAGGCTGGCCCCTGGGCTGCTCCTGCCTTCTCGAAAGTTATTCAAGGTTAATTTGATTAACTCTACCCAGTTTGTGAGTAATCTCTGGGGAAAATCTTTCTTTTGAAAGAGAAGATACAGATATCATAATGTGATCCTGATTCATGTGTGGTATTTAGAAAGAAATAGTATTTATCCTTGAGCTAGGAATAAATTTAGAATGATCTATGCACAAAGCACTCTATAATCCAGCTTTCTTTAGGGCACAGCCTTGCTACTTCTTGGGTTGCCTCTTACAGAGGATCCCCAGGATATCTGGGGAATACTATGATGCTGCTTTGAAATAACTTGTGCTTTTTCTCCATAGATGTCTACCTCCATCTCTGGTGTTGACTTGAGAGGAGATTGCGTGCCAGATTTTGTCACTGATGCTGTCAAAAACTGGTGATACAAAGGTGACAGAAAGCATTCTTCACTTTTCACAGCTGATGTAAATTCATTTGTTTTGAAATGGAAGGAGATGGCTCTCCAGAAAATTGCTTTTACTGGCTGTTGAAATCTTTCTACACAGATATATAGACTTCAGGGTCTGCTTAACATACAGCTGTGAACACGGGAAGCATTCTTAGGTCAAACTAAAGGTGCTTGAGCAGGGTATAAACTTGTAGGCCTCCAATAACAAATTTATCCACTTCCTCTAGTGATAGGAAAATAGTGTCTGCATGCAGCCATACTGCAAGCTTTCCAGTGATCATCGTGGTCTGCACTTCACTCACTTCAATTTATTTTCTTATTGTATCATATGCAATGATCTATGTGAATCTGGTCATATGAGGAATGCCTAAACCATACTCTCCCTGTTTTCTAAGGATATGCCAACTCTTGCTGAACTACTCCCAGACTATGTCAGTCTTTTTGGCAGTCATTGAAATCCGCCTTAATTACATGATACTCATCTGTTTGTCCAAAATTTGTTAATAGTTATTCACTTTACAATCATTTTAAGTCCAATTTTGGAAACCTTTAAAGCCTTTAGACTGAAAATAAAGGAACTTTCATGCTGGTTCATATCTAAAGTTTGTTTAATCTAGTACAACCAGTATGACAGATCCTTTCAGAGAAGTATAACAAAGCATGTATCTGAGTGACCTTTTCCATAGTTTATCTTCCCAAATTCAAACAGTAATTTAGGGATTTCTTTGGAAATTGCTGGTGCACCAGTCTTATGTGACTGTAACTAACTTAATTTTGAGCCCCTTCCCCGTAGTTTTATTTCCCAAATGTAATGTGGTGATGAATACTCCTGTTTAATTGCTTATTGTGAGGAAGCACTTACTCGTGATTTAGTTTTGATACTACTGGGTCTTCTGTAGTTCTCATATTGCAAGAAGCTGAATAATCATTCTCGTCACCCTCTCTGCAGTGTAGGACCTCCAGTTACGTTCTAAACCAAAGGGTTAATCTGTTATCTTCTTCTGTAGGAAGGCATACTTCTCTGAGCATCTTTGTTACTTTTTTTTTGCATCTACTCTTCATGTCTGGTTTGTGGGATGAAATTCTTGAAATATTCAAGATATGGATGTGCCCTGGATGTCTGCACTGTTTCCTTTCTGTTCTTTGTTTCTTTTGTAACCGTCTTTTCAACCAATACCCACAGCTTTTTCCTGCATGTTTTTCAGAAAGAAAAATTCACAATTAAGAATTTGCCAGGTCATTCACTATGTTTTCTCTTTTTAAATCTTTAGTGAACAGACAAGCCCATGGCTATCTGCATGCATCAGACATCATGGTTAGGATTTTGCTTTATAGAGGAGTGAGATAGACAATATTATAAAAAAAAACCAGACACACACAAAAGAACTGCAAAGGGATTAAATTCTGTCAAAACAGATCTCAACACATGGGCATCTGCTGCTCTTAACAAGCCAAGAATATCACCTCAAATGCTCTTCTTTCATGAGAACTGTGACTTGGAAGTGAGTGGTGCTGTTGTCTTAAATGCTTGAGCATAGCTCATCATAGATGCAGGGAAGTGTTCACTGTTATGGAGTTTGATGAATTATTTACCTCTTTAGAAGTAAATTCTGACATCCTAAATACAGTATGCCATTTCCCTTCCCACACATTAAATGCGATAGTGGAGTGGTGAGCAGACAGCTACAAGTCATCAGACCTGAATTTTATTCCTGGGTCTGTGTTCCTCAGTAATTTTATTTAAGTTTCTCAGCTTTTCTGAGTCCTGTCTAAGATGATTTACCTGATCTCCAGCAGTACATTCCCTCTCTTTCAACTTTGTCCAAGCATAGAAAGGGACTGAAGTGGGACTTACCTCAGTGATTCATCTTAATTTTATCTTAGAAGCCTACAGGACATTTTTTATGCCACCTCAATCTTACTTTCCCAGCTCTGAAACAAATACAGTGCTTTTCATTCGTCCGTTCCATCTTTTTTTTTTTGATAGGTTTGTGTCACCAACAGGGGCCTTTAGGACCAGGTTCAGTCATAAGACACTTCTACTTGTTGCTGTGGGACTCAGATGGGACTGCTAATTTGTGTGCCTGATATAAATCAGTATAATACAAATCAGTCCTGGTGCCATTTAGTAATGACTCCATTTGTCTGAACCTGAACACCTGACTGTGATAAAGAAGCTCCTGTGAAAACAAGAAGTTGACTGTTGTTTTACTAGGTGAATGCCTAGGGCATGGAATATCTTACTGATTTCTGCTTCTTCTGCTGAAGTTAAATTTTTGGAAATTGTAGTAGTTTTTATATCTAGTAACACTTTGGATTCAATATGATTTTTTCCTTAAGCCATGTTTCAGAAACTCTCTCTGCTTATGTAATTTGGAAATCCTAATAGACCGGTGTAAGTCTAGTAAGCAACCAAATTTAGCACTGAAATCTCTATTATCACTAGGGAGACAGGACAAAAGAGCTGAAATATTCCTAAACTATTCACTGAGGATATAGTTACATGTATTTTGTGATTCCAAGGTTGCAAATTTTATGTTTTATAGCATGAAATGTGATCTAGTATTTTAAAATGAAATTTAAAACTTTTTTCTTTGGGCCCTCAAGCTTATGAAGAATGCATCTCAGCCAAGTAAGAATGCCTTAAAGAAGTGATGTCTTATTCAGTCTGCAGACAAGCAGAACAGATAGATAAAAGACAGATTTCCACTATTCTAAATGATGTTTTAATTCTGAAACTTGGGTTAATCAAAACCAAAACTGGCAACTCTTCAGCTTCCTGATCACAGCAGCATTTGATTTCATCTCACTGTCCAAAAATCATTCTTGCCACCTGACAGCTTTGAAGGTTTTTAAGCTGAAGCTGCGGATGTTCAAATCTTCCTGGTGTATTGAAAATTCAGAGATAAGAAAATTCAGCATTCAAATAAAGAATATGGGTTGCTATACTGACGATATTATGTATTTTCATATATAATTCTTAAAGTTCTGCATTTTTTCTTTAAAACAAAACAAAGAAGGCCCAGTTAATTGGTGTCAGAAAACGGTGGAAAATTATGTGGGAGAATCAGGCCCTTGGCTGAAATCAGATTTGTATGGCCTGTGTTTTAGGAACTTGATTTGTTTGAGTTATTGCAGCCTGAAGGAAACAAGTATCTTTCTTGAAAACTTGATGATGGGATTCCAGATAATCCATAACCTAGGGCATTCTCCTAAGGATGACTGCAAAGTGCAGTCAGAAAAGCTTTCCTTTCTTGGATGATAAAAACTTGAAATGAGTCTTAACATCCAGTCATTAGCATTCAAAGCCCTATCCAGTCATGAACATGTCTTTTTGCTCTTCTCTCCTCAGCGTTGTATTTGCTAGTTGGTAAGAATTTGATACATAAACCAGAACCTGAAAAAAAGCGTTCATTGTATGGTGGTTTGGCTGCCTGGCAAAAGATCTTGCTTTGGCAGTCGCCAGACCAATCTTGTGCAGTATTCCCGAGGGATGATTTCTTTCCAGAACTGTCCTGTTTCGGTGTGACCATCTGCCTCTACACAGTCATTTGGGCAAAAATATAAAATACAAACAGGAAATTGCCCTGTTGCCAGATTAGCTGCAGAATATGCACTAACGCTCTACTCAGTCATGAGGATTTAGTGCCAGGGCTCTTTGCTAAGGATAAAACACGGTATCATATTTTCTCTTCCTGTCAGTGTTGGATTATACACTAAATCCTGCTCGTTTTACTTTCAGAAGTAGTCCCAAAGGATTTTGGTGGGATTAATTGCATATGAAAAGCAAGCAGGATTTGGCATTCTGTGTACTATGAAAATGAAATAGAAGTAAACATTATCAAAAGCTTGAGCTTACTGCTGCTATTTCAGCGTGTTTTGTGATCTGAATCTTTTCTGCTGAATACTTATTTAAAGATGCTCGTGTAATTTGAGAAAAATCACTTAAAGTGCTGAAAGGGAAAAGCAAGAAATCTGTGTGCGTAGGACCTCAGTTCAACAAAGACTTGAAATAACTGCTCAAATCCCTCTTCCTCCCTGAAGTTAGGCACGTAATTTAGGTGCTTTGTTGAATTTAGGAGTCAACAAAGGACTCCACTCCTTTTAATCAGATGCACATTTGGGTTTTTGGTGTAGTTTTTCCTCTAATATTCTAAAGCATCTGCTGGGGAGGGGATGCAAAACACCATTATGATACATTGGGGATAATGCCCTAAAGCAGCTTGTGTCCTATTGATTTAGAGTTTGCAGAACACATTTTAATACTGAATAACGTGGGTGGATGTAAGGATGAAGAGCTCCAAAAACTAAGTCAATACCTGATGTACTTGAGACAGTTACAGCATCAACCGTCCTAGGTTTTATGTGATGGGGGAATGGAAGAAGTTATGTCAAAACAGACCTAAACAATTTATTTTTTTTTACTCCTCTAATATTTTGTAATCCATTTTATGGCTTTTTGGTGAGGCTATTTCACCTACCTCAGTTTTTGACCTTTTTGAAGTTGCCGGTTTGTAATTAAGGATTGATTTTTTTGAATGCTGTGTGGAATCTGTTTCAATTACTTGTTTTCCTGCAGTTTAACTGAGTTTACAGTAATCTAAAAGAAACCTTTGGGGAAGGCTGGCTTTCCTGAGAAGGGAATGGAGGGAAACTGGGTGTCCAAGTGCCCTGGAAGCACAGAGTTCCCATGTGGGCAGGGAGATCAGGGAACATGTATTGTAACTTACCCAAGTCCTTTAGAGTGCATGGACCCAAGGTGAGAGCCAAAGTGGCCTGGTTAATCCCAGTACCTAAGGGGCACCATCAGTTTTCAGAAACTAATTTCAGGATCCTGAAGCTCAGTTGTAATTTTGTGTGGAATCAGCCATGGAGAGAGGAGGAAGCACGGTTTGATACCTTGAGCACTACAGCCACAGGGTTTCCCTGCACCAGGGGTTCCTTGCTGCTGTTACTGTTCTATCTGTAAAATAAAGCTAAATATTTTGTGAGGATAACATCCAGTCTGTCTTGGATGTTTTGTGTCTTAGGCTAGAAAGAAGCAAACTGGATCTGATCGTATTCAAGGGACACTGACCCTACAGCAGCCATTGTGCAGGCTGTGTAACAGCTAGAGCAACAGCTTTCAATAAGTAAGTTTCTCTTGTAGTTTCTTGCTGCCCTGCAGCTGTTTGCTCCAGCCATCACCATCCTCTTCACAGCTTCCCCCCAGCAGCTCCTTCTGTCCTCCATCTCCTTGCATAATGCTCGTTTGATTCTTTCCCAGTCCATAGATGCTGTTAACAATAAACATGCTAGGGAAATAGTAGCACATGATCAATGCATTAGCTGCATTTTGAAAGTTCCGCAGAAAAGTTTTCAAGTCAACCCAAGCCCGTGATTCCTGACCTGATTTTTCTGTTCCAAGGAAGCACATTAACTTCCTGAATGAACTAAAATGACCTAAAATGGCATGATGTGGCTTTCCCCTGGGGCAAGGGCACAGTGCTCTACTTCTCTGTATCTCTACATTTGCCGTCTTAGTCAGTTACCTCACATATCGGCAGCCCAGCAGTCTTTATAGGGGCATAGGTAATAAATCCTACATGATAACTTTCTTACTGTTATTGCATGATCTGGGTGATTTAATACCACTCTCAGATGGTGACAGACAGCAGCATAAAACACTAGGCCCCAAGAGCTAGATGTGAAATAATTGTTGTGGTGCTCTTTGCTTCTAATTCCAGACAGAGGGGAGACCTGATACATGGTTTAAGTGCTGAAATATGTGATGTGTTTTTAGTGTTTTTATGAGAATCTTTCACATTGTGTTTAGGTACTCATCCATCATGCGGTATACTGGTTGTTTATCAAAAAGTTCCAGAACCAAAGGCATAATTTTCTGTAGGTTGATATGAAGGAGCAGTGTTTGTGAGATGCTGGTATTTTAAACACTTTTGACTAAAAGTTAACAAACTCATAAATGAGAGAAAAAATTCTTGACATTGTTTTTCACATCCATTTTTGAGCATTTCTTTTGAGTCATCCTGATTTGATCTCAAATGTTCCCTAGTCTCTTTGTTTCAGCCTGTCTTCTCTGAATATTGATAGTGATAGATGAAAACAGAAGATCCAATTACTTAATCATTTTACACATGCTTTCACTTTCAGCAAAGCAGCAAGGTGCAAAATCAAAGCATGTTTAAGATAGTTTCAGTCCTCATTTTTAGTCGTGGTACATTACCTCTCTAAAAAACAGCTGATGGTATGTACAGCATAACTACTTGAATTAAATATACGTACTACATCTTTTAATTCTCAGTGCCTGGATGTTTAGTATGAAGAGCTATTTTATTGTTAATATTGCTTTGCAGCATTATTAGCAGGGAAATGGGAAACATATAAAAAGGCTCTACAGATACTGCAACATACCAGAGAAGCAAGCTTGTTATTTTTATCCTTCAACAAATTACACTCCTCCCTACCGTATGAGACATGCATTTATTTTTTCACCTATGTGTTACTGATCCCACAGTTGCCATGCTTTTAATTTTGTTACCAAATCTGCACAAGTTTGATCTTGTGGCATCATGTTTAAATTTTGAACTGCGTCATCATCTTGCCATCTGTTAAACCCCTATGTCTGCTGAGCACTATTGTGAGAGAGCCACCAATTGCTCGCCAAGTCAAAGAAGGTAACAGATTTTTAATTAAGCAGACAGGATGGGAGTGGTGGGGGACCGAACAGTGAGTGACTATTGCTCGGATAGTGGTTGTGTCTGGCAAACAGCCTGCTAACAGCATGTGGTCTACCAGAAGTGGCTAATGTTGTGCATGTGTAACTGCTCCTTGGAGATAAGCTGAAGGAAGTGGACTTCCTGTAGGCCACGGGGGAGGGGGGGCGAGAATTTTAGGGGGTGGGGGCTGTGATTGATTGGTGCCTGGCTGTGTGAGAAAAGTGGGCACAGAATTAATTTAATCACAAGTTTGGTAGCTGAAAGAAGCTGAAAGCTCCCTGTAGTGTGTCTTCTGACCTAATGTGTGCTGAACCTATAGCTGCTTGCTTTGATAAATGAGAAGCCCCATATAAATAATTGCTTCTTCTATTTTCCATTGATTAGTATTCAGGATAGGTGACTTTGGAACTGAAAATGAAGAGATTAGGTGTACATAACGTCTGCCTGTTGGATGCACACAACCTTCAGATCATTTTGCACCAACAGGTTGCTGGGTGCTCACACAGCCAGCCTCCACTTGTGGATCTCCATTTCATCAAAGGAGACAGGAGGGAGGAGGCCCCAGCAGCTCAAAGCAGGTCTGCTATTTGGTTGGGACAAAAATCCCCTAAGCTTTAACAGGAATTTGTGCTGCTTTATTCTACTTTCCGTGCCTTTACAAGTTTACTTGGAAAGAAAAAGGGATTAAGAACATCTATGGCAGCACTAAACTGAAGATCAAAGAGCAGAGCCTGTTTGCAGGGGTTGTGACTGCATAATTAAAGACTAGTCTGGAGGGTGGACTGTGGGCGACTTATTGTTCCTTTAGAATTACTGTAGGCAAACTGGGTGGAAAATGAATTTATTTAGGTTATGAGACACAGGGGGTGCCTCATCCAGGAAATAAGGCTGCCTGCAAGCATTCAAGCTGGGTCTGGGTCCTCTAGAGTGCTGCTAATGCTGCCTGTTGTCAGGACCCCAGGACTGGGATAGGACAGGGGGTCTTAAATTGCAGGAAGGTGATACATCCCCACCACCAAACACTGGGGTTGGGAAAGAGAAATTACTCTGCTTCTGGCTTTTGAAGCATGACTTTGTCAGCCCCCAGTTGGTGCTGACATTATAGTGAGAGATTAGATTTATGGGCTTTTCACAGATCCTAAACTGTCCTGGCTAGTGTTTTTTATTTCAGCCCTGGCTCCCCTAACTGGAGTGTTTTTAATCAGGGGTTTCTTTTGCTAAATAACTTGCATTTATACCCTGACATCATGGAAGAAAGTTAAAAAATGGGAAGGAAGTCTGAGTTTGTGCTTCCCTTTCATCTGAGTTCTGCCTTTCTGCCACTTCTGGTACTGAATGAAGCTGTAAATTAATTTTCTCCATTGCCCGGGCTGCAGGATGGCTGGAGATGCTCTCTGCATGCCTGGTGGGTGCTGCCTGCCCTTGGTTGCCCCCAAAGAGGAGGGAGAAGATTGGTTTCTCACACGCTGAGAGAGTGCTGGAGGTGTGGGGATGAGGCCCGGTCCCAAACCATGATCAGTGCCCTGTATTTGTCAGAGCAACCTGTAAAGGGCTTGTATGCTGCCCACATGTTGGCTTCTGCACTGTTGGGCATGCACCCAATGCAAAATACTTCATCCTGGAGGTTTTTACTAAGAATGATGTTGGCTTGCTGATTAATCAAATGGCTGGTTAAAAGAAGGGAAATAGAAAGTACACTATTGACTTGATTTCTCCTCTGCTGTGCTTTTCATTAGATAATACTAAGTCTCATTATGACTTCTGAGATTTTTCTCTTCTATTGATGTAAACCTAGTCAATGGAATCAAAACCTCATGGAAATTAAATTTGCTGTGTCATCACATCTCTAATCTTGCTTGATTACAGCCCTGTTGTCAGAGCCAGGCTTCACATGCTTTAAATTCCCAGATCATTACTGAATTGTTTAGTGTGTAGCTGAGCGTATCTCTGCAGTGTTACAAAGACAGGAGTTTACTTGCTAATTCTCAGTGAAAGCACTGTTCTTGGCTGATCCAAGGGTATTGTTGGAGAAATGTCAATAAAATTGTGTGTGTGTGTGTGTGTGATTGTTTTGGGGCTTTTTTTGGTTTTCAATGCAGGAGAGGTATTTTCAGTATGGCACCAGTTGGAAAGGCATTGCAAATGCGAGCTTCTGAGTCAGCAAACAGCCATCCAGGTTAGGAATTAGAATGAATGTTACAGATTGTTTTGACAAAAACAAATGAATCTATAAATGTACCCGTTTCAGCTAATAAATCTTTTCATAAGTATTCATGCCATGTTCTGGTGTGACGCTAGCAAATACCTTTGCTGTTGAAGAAAAAAGAGGAGAATTTGTGTAGCTGCTGGTGATGCACAGTATAAACAATTTAGGTTAAATGGGGGGGGGGAGGGAGAATTTAAGGATGTCTTGAAATAATTTGTAATACTGATTAATTGGGACTTGTAGCCAAAATAAGCGATGCACTTCTAGAAGTGGGGAAGTATAAATTTCATAAGATAATATGCTAGGTATCATTGACAGTCTTGCCTGTACTTTCATCTGTGTTGCTAATGTGAATAAGTTTCAAATGATCTGTCTTCAAGAGATTTCACTGTCTTGTACAGTAGCCTGCACAAAATTATAGTAGTCCTTAGACATTTGTGTCTTGATAACTAATTAGAACCTACTCAGTGTGGGCTCTGGTGAACAATAAATTCAATTATCTCTTAAGTTTCCTGGGCCAATACTAGGGAAAGGCTGTGTGAAAAGCAGAAAACGGTGCTTGTTAATATTTGCTGACTAAAACCTGTAATGAATGTAACTTGGTTATTTTGATGTGTTACAGTTATATTCCCCTGTTTGTGAAAGGCCAGCATATGGTGAATTTTTTTTTTTTTTTTTTTTTTTTTTTTTTTTTTTTTTTTTTTTTTTTTTTTTTTTTTTTTTTTTTTTTGCCAGGAATATCTGTTTTAAAAATTGAGGAAAAATATTCAATACCCACCCTAGATATATCCAGTATTAATATTACTGGCACAGTATACTTATGCAAGCTATGCACATATTCATGACATGCTTTTACACATCACTAAAACTTGCCTATGTTTGTGAATATACTCCCTCTGAACCTCACTAATTCTTGCTGTGAAATCTTGAGCTTTGTATCCCAGCTTCAAGAGGTGCACACAGAATTACAGCTTTCAGCTCATGTTGGAACATTGATAAATTGCAACTGGTAGTGAGTTGCTACAAAAGCAGATCATCCACTTACATAAAGTGTTTTTTCCCTGGAAGATCAGATGTCTCTGTTCATCATGTACGTATAGCTACTGGGCTGGCCTCTCAGGGCCATCCCAGTGCAGGGGCCAGCCCTGGGAGGTTGATTTTACCTGCCCTGCCGACATGGTGCCTGGTAGCTTTGCTCAGTACCATGCTCTTCAGAGCTGCCTTTGGATGTTAAAATGCTGAAGTGCAAAGTTTACCAATGGGATAGGCAAACAAAGCAAGCGTGGCAGAAAGGGCATTGATGGATGGTGCTGGTGGATGGGGAGAAATGATGTGTTTCTTTTGGCTGGCACAGCAGGGACAACTTGGATGGAAGTCATGGACACTGAAAGTAATGAGGTAATTTTTTTTGTTTGGGATCCGCTACATCCCCATGATAGTGACAGAAAGAAGATCAGGAAATCTTTATAATTAAGAGGAGGTTGTAGGAGAAGAAAAATACAGTTTGTATAGAATTTTAATTATAATTAGTCAAGGAGAATAACAGCCTCTAAAAAAAAAAGCCTAAGATGTGAACACATTTCTAGAGCTAATCCAGGATTCTTTTTTTTTTTTTAACAACATCTTTTTAATTTGTTGAACAGCCAAAAGCTATTTTGGAGCAAATCCAAGGAAATAAACCATGTACAATAAATAAGGTAGAAGTTATAAAACATCAGCATGCTAGTGACTGCAAAAATATTATTAGTATTGAATCATTTGACAGTGTAATAAAGGAGGGCATTTAAAGAAAAATTTCTGAACATATGTTCTCTCACTGGTTACAATCTGAATTTTAAAGTTGAAATATTTAATACACAATTGTAAAGATAATGACTATGCTTGTCCTCATTAAGGTCCTTATTTGCAAAAATAAAAGTGGTTAATAAGTGTAAGTAGGTATCTAGACAGCAGGGTCAGTAATAAGAGTAACAATAGCCATCTGGTAATGACTGGGAGCTATACTTACAGAAGGTGAAATTAAACAGAGAAGCAATGGCTTCTAATTACACAGCTAAAAAAAGCCCTGGCTGGTTGTTTACAATACACTGCTGAAAGTATATTGCAGCTAGGGCATGAGAAGAAATATCCAGTCCTCTGATAAATGCGAACTGGGGATATGCAATAAAGAAATACCACTCATTTTGATATTTTGTCTTTAGTGATGCCTGGTTTCATACACTATGTAAAGTCTTCCACTGACCTTGGGAATTCTGCCCACATAAAGAGTGATCTTGCCTGCCAAGAAGGCAAATACCTAGAGAAAAAAGTAATTTCTCCTGTATCTTGAGAGAAAATATTGATGTAGCTTGATGGTAAGTATGGAAAATGTGACTAATCTTTGGGAGCTTGATCCTGCTGGCCAAAAACTATGCAGTGTTACCCCCTCATGACTATATTGGTGGGTGATTTGCCTACCTAAATATGAGGTTTAGCAAAGCTCCTTTAGTTTTAATATTGCTGCAGCTGCAAATCAGGCCTAAAAATCTTGGCACCTTGTCTCTGAGTTTTGAGCGGGGGGGGCGGGGATAATATTTTTAGCTTTTAGCATTACATTTCTAAGGACTAGGGAGTAGACAATATGATTAATATTCAGAAAAGGTACTGACTGTCAAGTTGTCAATTACAAGCATATCAGCCAAAATCAGCTGCAAGGAAAAACTCAATAAAAATAATAGAAAGAGGTTTATCGAAGAAAAGTGCAATTTCATTAGAAACACACATTGGTTGACTGGTGATTTTGATTAGAAAGATAGTGTGATAGCTGGTGGACGTTCTCTGGGACAGAACATTTATCTTGCCTTAGAAAAAGATGCCAATAATCTTGTTGAAGGAAGAGTAAAATTAAAAGCACAACCAGAAGAATATAAAGGGAGAGGAACGAACATTTCCATGGAGAGAGGTTTGAAAGTGATGGAAGCTGCAGTTCTGTGGGCAATTTCAAGTACAAACTCTCTTATTCTCATGTATAGCTGAAATACAGTTTTAAAGTGAGTTTGCAGAGTGGAATTTGGTATTGTGATGTATTTAGGAAGATGTTTGCATCTTTTGTGCAGAGATGCACCTCTCTTGAAGCAAATGTATACTTTATCATATGCTTTTGTTTTGCTTTTCCCTGGGTTAAAGTTAAGATACTTTATAGTATAATTCTTTTACTCATTTGCAAATCTCATTAGAGCAAGAGGATAAATACCAGCAGTAGGGAAAATGGAAAGATTGGCCTTGATGCCGAGAGACAGCCTCTCGTCTGTGCTCAACTTGTTTGTGACAGAAAAAGTCAGGCAGGTGAAACCTCCAGTGAGGCACCTACATCTCACTTCACAAATCAGTTCCTGGATATGCCCCCAAGGATCCGCACTCTAGCCCTGCACAGACACCCCAACAGAAGTGGAAAAAATGCACTAGACTTAATTCTGCTGTCTCCAGAATATGCCAGTAGACTCGTACCATTCCATATTTCTCATGTAGACTTCTACAAGATGAATGCTTCCCATGTCTCCCTGTTATTCAGGTTCTGAGAAGTTATTAGAACAAATGGCTCTCCTTGATTAGTGTGCCTGTCATCAGCCCTTTGATGGATCACATGCCTGGTGTTATTGCTAGCACAACATGTTTGGTGGTGTCACTTGCAAGAGTTAACTGGTGTAAACTGGATTTGAAACAAAGGGAACTGTACTAATTGACACCAGGAAGGGTATGTCCCATTATCTCTAGACTTGTAATGATTTTGTTGCAGTTTCCCAGCTGATGTAAACTGAATTTTACAGAATACTTTATTTCTGTTAATTCATAATATACGTTATTAGCAGCTGGTGATTTGGAGAAAAAATTGCTTGTTTTTCTTGTGAGTGAAAATAGCAGTCTCTGCTTTTGAAAATTACTTCTAGTGTTTCCCATGTTATCCACCGCACTGGCAACCACTCTACTGCTGCACCTTGTTATTGTATCTTAATCCAACTTTGTTTCATCTGCATGTTTGCTATCTCAGCTGACAGTAGCAAATTCTTCTCAGCCTGCACTGCATTGGGAGCGCTGGGGGTCCTGATCTGGACAAACTTGCTCCCAAACACGTGCACTGCTTTTTGCAGGGCATGTATCTCTTATTCCTCTGTAGGTTGGCCCCTGCCATGGCTGGGCACTCAGTGCTTCTGATGTGTTCAGGCTTCTTTTTTCTCTTTCCTCCCTTTCCTCATCACGGTCTTGGTTTCCTGCTCCAATGAAGTGAAAAACCTCCCTGGTCTGTGTGCTTGGCAGTTGGATTTTTTCATTCCTAGATTTTTTCCCCTCTTCTCTTTGAAAGCTTGGTGTGCTTGTCTCTAGCTGTCATGATTTAGAGTGTGAATGTCTCAAACAATCTTGAATGGGTTCTTGCAAAGCTTGTCATGTGCTGATGATGAACTGAAGCACACAGGAGAGTGACAAGGTCACAGAGGATTCATTGGCAGAACTAGTAACTGAGTTATGTTTTAGCCATGAGGCCGTTTTGCTTACTGCATCAAGGAATAAATTCTTAATTTTCATAGTAATATTTTTTTAAATGTTCTTAAATTATTTTGGGGTTTGAACTGAATTCAGAGTTATGTGTCCATTTCTTTTGACAGCAGTGATGATTTTGAGGGCAGATGTGTTCTCTGGGGCTGTTTCACAACAGGGCTCCACTGACCATTGTCCCAAAGAACTAAGAGAGTCCCTGGGACAGGGATGAGCAGCTGCCAGAATGGAAATGGTGGCAGGAGCTGCAGGAGCAACCACTGAAAGAAATATAATCGTGATCAGCACCTACGCAGTAACAGAACCTTCACTTTTGTTCCTTTTAAAATGATAACCGGTCTCTTAAAGTCTTTGCAAAAGAAACTTTGTTTTCTGAATTTTGAGACCTCTTAAAGTACAACGTTCTTACTGAAAAAAATTTGCCTTGTTCTCCAATTATTGCAAAAGATCTCTTCCCTACTACACACAGGAATAACGGAAATTAAAGCACATGTATCTGTGTGGAATGAAGGAGTCTCAGCTCTCCTTTTGCAGTTCTCCCTCAGCTTGTTTCAATAGCATGCAAAGTTCCCTTCACCACCTGTGAGGCCTGCAATCTCAAGCTACACAGCTGCCAAAAGCAATTTAGCTTTGTAAGCAATTATTTGCAAATGAACTGGCTGTAAATGAAATCAGGAATCTTTTCTGATTCATACTCTTTGTGTATAAAGTCACTTTTCTTTCTTTTCAAGTCCCTATCCTTGTCTTCCATGTTCTTTTCTTTGCTACTCTTCTATTGCTTTCCTTACCCTAATTTTTTCTGCCATTGTTATTTGTGCTAGTCTCAGTTCTTCTATTTCCTTTGTGCATTCTTCCCCTATTTATTCTATTCTCTCCTCCATCACTGGAGTACTATCTCTATCCGGGGTACCTTCTACTGATCTGTACCTACAGAGTGGCAGACTCTATTTGTGACTTGCGTTAAGGCCAGGAACTACGTGTGGCATGTAGCTAGTCTCAGCTTCTTCCTTTCTGTCTCTCCTTTTGCTTCTGCTGGTTTAGTTCCTGCAGCATAGCTTTTTACTGAACACAATGTGACTGAGAGAATGGCGTTTCTCCTAGACTGAAAGATGCAGCAGACAAATGTCACACCAGATGGGTGTTGCCAGAGCGACATATAGGTACACACCACTATTTCAACACCCTGATGCATTATGGCATTATCATAAATTGAAACAGCTGCTAAAGGATTTCAAAATCTGGCCTGCAGACTGCAGCTTGTATAATGTATTGTCTGTATTTGTTAAAGTGCAAATGGCAGGCAGTGATGGATACAGCATAAGAACATAACTGAAATTACAGTATTAGACTTTCAGGGTCTAGCAGAATTGGATTGAGAGGGTCTTCTTCTAGCTGAGCTGTGTTGCTCTTGCATTTCCAGTGCTGCAGAGACATGGAAGACGTGCTGCTGGCACCACCTCAACCCTTTCTGGCTATTGTCCTGTAGGGCTGACTACTGCCCAGAAACAACCATATTGAAAAATCAATCGTTGATTAGAAATTAATTTATTATTGTAACCCACACCGCTTTTTTTTTCCCTATTGATAGGCCAACGAAGAAATGAACTGATGGCCAAGTCCTACAGGAAATACAGAATATGACAGGTTTTGATTTCTGCAGCAGCCCAAGGTGAGTACGAGACTTCACTGTGATGGAGTCATAAACATATACAGAGATGTTTCTGGAGGGATGTACACCTGACCCTCTGTAATTTGTGGGTGAATAACCTCCACTGCAGTTGGATGGGGTTTGCACTGTTATACCTGGCTTAGCACTGCATGGCTCCAGCTTGGCTCTGGTGGGGTCTGTCAGCTGTGGCCCTGCACTGCTGGGGCTTGCTTGCGCAGCTCCCGTGGCAGGTTTGAGCCAAGTGAACTGGTCAGATGTGAGTGATTTAGTTTTATGCCCAGTGTCAGCCCTGCTGGATGCAGGCTGGCTCTGTGCCCAGCTGGTGCTGGATGGATGCACTAGAACGGGTGGGATGCTCTAACAGCGTGCGTACCAGCAGGGCCCTGCTGATGTCAATGCAGGGCTGTGCTGCAGTAGAACTGCAGAGCTAGGAGCCCCAGGTGTGGGACGCTCGCCTGCTGCTCTTCTGCTGCCCAAACATCCTGCAGGCTGACATTGCACTGCTGCTTCTCCTCTCATCCTGGGTGGGGGCAAGTGGCTCTGAGGGCCGTTGCTCAAGGCCCTGGTAAGCCCTTCACAGCACAAGTATGCACATCGGTGCAGGCTGGAGCAGGTGCAGAAGGAATTGTGAGGCTCATCAGGGAACAGAGAATATATATATTGTGAGGAAGCTTTGGTTGGCTCAGGAAAGCAAAGCCTGAGAATGGATGTGTTGCTATATAAATATGCCTAAAGAACAAACTCCAGGGAAACAGTTTTGCAAGAAATGTTGGCACCAGTAATGGGCATAAACTGGCAGTGAATAAATTTGGATTGGAAGTAAAGTTCCTAACTGTCAGAAGACTAAAACTCTTGGACAATGTATCTATAGCAGAAGCAAAAAGGGAGTTCAAGAGAAACTCTCTTATTTTAAGAAATGATTATCTGAAGTGGGCATGGTAGCAAGTTTTTGGAGTTGATATCAGAAGGCACCTCAGTCCCGTACACTTCATTTGCAAACTATTCAGGGTCATTTTTGTGGGCTCTGACTGGATAAATGTAATACTAGAGAGAGAATGAAGCAACAAGTAACCATGAAATGACAATTTGTACAGTTAGTGTAATGATTTTTCTTTGTGATAGAAAAAATCCAGGGAAAATAATTAACCACCTTCTTAAAGATGAACTTCAAAATTAGAAAATCATTTAAAAAATAGAAACACTTCCAATTTTCTGTTCTAAATTTGTGGTGCTTTGTAAGCCAGTGTGAAAATCAGCTATTCAAACCACCTGAATTATCTGGTAATTGTGCAGAATGTACTTGAAAATCCAGGTGATCTGTCTGAACAGCTGAGCGATAACATAACACAGACAGCTGAGAAAAAGTTCATCTTCAGATGGTGTTTCGTTACGCTGCAAACCATGACTGGCTAAAGCCTTTTCCAACCAAGGAGAGCCTGTACTCCTGCAAACCCTGGGGATGTGTCACTGTTATGACCATTCTTAACAGAGAGGCAACATTAAGATGCCATTTCCACAGCAGCTAAAATTTCTTGGGCAAGAAGACAAGATGTTTTGCTGTGATTGCTATAAAGCAGCCTGCTGCTGACATTATTGCAATTTGTGGTAGAAAAATAGATACTCTGTAAGTTGTCTATGGAAAGTCTTGGTTTTTCATGACCAAATGATAAAATCCAGCGTATGAGGCTACTGCAGGCCATCACCATGGTACTAATGCCTAACTCTTGTGTCACTCTTGGTGTTAGGCATTCAATGAAGTCTCTATCTGTCTTGCAGATTTGAATTTTCTCACTTCTTTCCTTGTCAAATCAAGAGTTTATTTTCCTCCCACAAATTTCTTACTGATGTTTATTACATGCTTAGTGGATACCAGAGTGCAAACTACCTAACTTTAACCTGGTATTCAGAAATTCGAGCTACCTTTAATTTCTGCTATCTTTTAATATCTTGTGAAAACGACTATATGTGGAACTGCTAAACTGACAGGCATAACACAGGAATGAAAGCCATTTTCTACTGGAAGCTGAATAAAACGTGCAAGTCCCATCAGATTCTGACTGTTGTCACCACAAGAGACAACATTATGATGCAAGACTTAGGCTCTTCAAGATTTAAGCTTTCCTATTTTGTGAAATGTAAATTTTGAAGTTGTTATTTTTGTATCAAAGCCATTAGCAATTAATATATGTTTATTCCTTCTTGCTAGTTAGTACACCAGAAATCCGAAGAGGGAATTATTTGCCTGATTAATTTTTTTTTTTTTTTTTTTTTTTTTTTTTTTTGTTTTTGGTTTGGGTTTTTTTTTTTTTTTTTTTTTTTTTTCTTCCTTCCTCTTTTTTTTTTTCCCCCTGATATTCCTTAAAACGTGATGTTAATTTAAATCAATTACTTCTTATGTTATGTTATTATTATTACTATAATTTTGCCCCTTTTTATTTTTTTTTTTTTTTTTTTTATTTTTTTTTTTTTTTTATGGTATGGGAATGTGCAATCTTCATTAGCTCTTCTTCACTGACTTGTGAGATACCTACCTATTTTTTATCTGTTAAAAAATCTTGAAGATTTGCTGTGGCATTTAAAATTTAAATGAAAAAAAAATGTTTTTTGTTAGATGTAAAGACTTGATGTAGACCTAAGTACTTTCATCTGAGACGTATTCAAATCTGGATTTTGTGGCTGTTGTCTCATTCAAAGAACTACAAGCCTGCATACAGGCTGAGCCCTGTTTTTGTTGGTTTTTTCTCTTTGGTGTGCCAGCAGAGTTTTGTCCGTGATAACACCCTAAAGAGTGATTTGTTTAAATTCTAAATGCTGTTCTCATTAAGTCAGGAGACTATGTTAATTAGTACACATAACACTGAAAATTGAGGGTTTATGAAACAACTTTTCACAGAGTATAAATGGTGTTCAGCTGTCTGGAAAGGACGGGCTAGTGGCTCTTCTGTGTGCTAGTGATCTTAGCCTTAAAATAGATTTGCCTTTGTTTACAAGTTGGGTTTAATTTGTAATTAAAGCTACAGAAGGAAATCTGATTTTTTAGACTAACTAAAGTTTTGTATGTGTTAAAATATTGTGAATTTCTGAAAAAAGATACTTAAGCGTCTCATGAGTCACTCTACTGACCTTCAGGGCTCAGGTAGGATAAATAACCCCTGAATATAAACCCTTCATGATCCTCTAAAGCATCTCTAGAACTATAGTTAGTGTGAAATTACTACATTTGTTAAAATAATTGGAGTAAATTATTACCATAAATATGGCCTTTATAGGCTTACCTGTATATAAACTTGCTTTGATTTATTTCATTTGTTGAAATACCTTTGTTCAATACTCTCGTTTTCGGTTTAGTATCAGCACGTTCCTAACTGACTTCTAAAACCAAATTGCATCTGCATTAAACTCAACTCTTTTTGACCTCCTATACTGAAATAATTAACTTGGTTCAAAAAATAATAGTGTGACTCATTTTGTGGACAAGCCGTTAGCTTGAATAATCAATCATATTTAGGCTCAGGGACAGGTACTGGTGAACAGTACATGCAAAATATTACTTTGTGCCAAGGCAAAACAGATTTTCATCAGTAACTACAAAAATGGTGCTTCTCAAGAGGGCACTTGGATTTGCTTTCCTGTTGGTGGATGCTGTCAGCATCCAACTGCAAAGTCAGGCTTCAAAATCTGGTGTTTAGTGTACTCAAAGGAAAGCATAAACATTGGCTCTGAAGAATTGTCCACTGGTTTTGGTTGAAAAGTGCAGCAGTTGCTTTATGCTGGCATTTGTAGGATTCCTGTATTTCAAGTACTGAGTGCCTGGAGACATACAGCCCTTGGGTCCTTGAGACACAGAAGTGTTATGAATAATTGTGGCATATGAGAGCCCAGAACGGCAGGACAGGATTCTGGGAGTGAGTTATGTATTTTCTGTCTCCTTAGAGCTGTAGACACAAGCAAGCTGTCTTTTATTTTGTCTCACTTTTCTGAGTTACTGTGATTTGCTTTTTGCATTTGCATATCAGCTGCTGTCTGACTGCCTGTTGTATTTGACAGAGACAAGCTGTGATTCAAATTACCAAAAGTGTAATTTCAGAGATCAGCTTTTTATGTTTGTCCCTATCCACATCCAGTTTCAGTGGGCACATGTGAGGCAGAAAATCTCCATATATACAAAAAAAGATTCAAAAGTTCCAGACTTCAGCCTAGATTTTCCTTCACTTAGGAGATTGTAGAAGTGAGATCTGGCTTTGCCTTAGAGTAATGCAGATTTGAACACCATTTACCATCCGGTAAATATTGAACTTAACTAATGTTCCATAATGTCCATATTCACTAGTGAATAAGACACAGCTGACATCCTTTGCTGCTGTATTGCTTTGTGGTCATTAGTCTGCTGGATTTTAATAACTGGTGTTGTTTGTGTTTCCCTACTGTACTCCTTGCAGAAGCTAGTCACCAAAGCTCACTGTGCTTAAGCATGCTGCAGTAAGCTTCTCCCTCTCCCTACCTACATTTCTGCAATTTCCAGATCAAAGTTTCCATACTCCCCTTTCCTCTGACACCATAATTTCTTTTGCTCTTCTTGATTTCATCTCCTTGAAATAGCTACCTCTACCATTCCTATTCTAGGCACCCCCCTCGCTCTATTCAGTCAACCTTGCCATATTTGCTCCCTTCCAGCATGATACCAATTTCACTTATTATGTGGCTTAAAACAAGAGTCCTCTTCTCTCTTCTCTTTTTAGTGTAAACTGTGCTGGTGTATTTAGTTGGATAATTTGGAGTGGACTGGGGATGACAGGGGAAAATGGGGGCATTTAAGTAGGTGGGATTGTTATGAGTATTGCTTAGTCAAACTCATCTCTTAGACAAACTCTAATTTGTAATTATGTCAGTTGCATTTTCTGTATCTCTGTACCATGTATATGTATATATATTAAGTTTGAAATTAAGATTTTCCCAAGTTAAAATATGCTTGTAGCTGTGAGGACTGCAGACTATCCATTGAAGCAGCCTTGCTGTTATGATTAGGTGAGGATTAAAGCCTGGTGGCTTCATTCTTGTGGGGGGCATTTGGGGGAACATTTGAGCTCTAGTGGAGTCCTGATGACTTCACTGAGACCTCTTGCGTATTCAGAGGACAGCTAATGGATCAGGAAATAGATAGCTTTAAATCAGTTACAAAATTCTGTGTAGTATTGCCTTTTATTTCCAAGTACTTTGCATATTTTCTGGCTTTGTGACTGCTTCATAATCAAAATATTTTATTACTTAAAAAGTGGTTTGTTGTGATGGGAGAAAGGATTTAGTAAAATAACTAAATATGTCATGCAAAAGATAAAATAGGCTTTACAAAAAATACTTGTGATTGCACAAAAATTCAAGGTGAAAACTAGGAGAAATACTTTTTTCCTTTCAATCTTTCAGATGCTTCTTGATTCACGGCAACATTGGCGTAAAAAAACCTGGGATATGGGAGGTAGATATGTGGGTCCAATTAGCATCAAAACTAAATGGTTGGCTTCTCGTGTCCTATATAACATGTTAGTTGAACTCTTTAACTGCTACATGGTAACAAGAAGTTCTGCATGATGCACAGCTGTATCCCTGTGTCCTTGTAAAGTCAAAGAACAATGCCCTAAACTCAATGCTTCCAGCAACTGGCTGCTGTGTAATTGGGTTGTTATGAAGCCAATAAGGAGAATACAAGCAGCTGTAACTGAAGCCTTTTTTAATCTGTCCCTACAGGCTGGGGGCAGAGTGGCTGGAGAGCTGCCTGGCAGAAAAGGACCTGGGGGTGTTGGTCGCCTGTCGGCTGAACATGAGCCAGCAGTGTGCCCAGGTGGCCAAGAAGGCCAACAGCATCCTGGCCTGTATCAGGCACAGTGTCGTGAGTAGGGCCCGAGAGGTGATTGTCCCCCTGTACTCGGCACTGGTGAGACCCCACCTCGAGTACTGTGTCCAGTTTTGGGCCCTCTACCACAAGAGGGACATTGAGGTGCTGGAGCAGGTCCAGAAAAGGGCAACGAAGCTGGTGAGGGGTCTGGAGCACAAGTCTTATGAGGAGAGGCTGAGGGAGCTGGGGTTGTTCAGTCTGGGGAAGAGGAGACTGAGGGGCGACCTTATAGCTCTGTACAAGCACCTGAAAGGAAGCTGTAGAGAGACGGGGGTCGGTCTCTTCTCCCAAGTTACAGATGTCAGGACAAGGGGCAATGGCTTCAAGTTACGCCAGGGGAAGTTCAGGTTAGATATTAGGAAACATTTCTTTACTGAAAGGGTTGTCAGGCATTGGAATGGGCTGCCCAGGGAGGGGGTGGAGTCACCATCCCTGGAGGGATTTAAGAAACGTGTAGACATGTTTCTTCAGGGCATGCGCTAGTGCCCAAGATTATTGGTTTGTCGTGGGCTGCTGAGTGGGTGGGTGATGGTTTTTTGGTTTGGTTGTTGTTGTGTGTTTAGGTGGTGGGTGGTGTGGTTTTTTTGTTTGTTTGTGGGGTTTTTTTTAAATTTTTTATTTTTTTTGTGGTTGGACTAGATGATCTCTGAGGTCCCTTCCAACCACCACAATTCTGTGATTCTGTGATTTATTTCTGATATTTTAAAATTTATTTTAATGAGATGTATCCACACACAACAATGGATCAGCTCATTATATTATCTTCAAAAGTTGGTCTAAAGTTTATGATCACATTCTCAGCATGACTGATATACTTAATGCTGGTGGCCACTGCAGAAATCATATCAACAGTCCATACTGCTTTTCTAATGAGCACTTTTTTCATCCAAAATTCTGGAGGAAAACCATGTAATCTGTGTGTTTAAGTTTGGTGTGAATTTGGCTGAGAGTTGTTGGCAGGGGTGGAGGGTGGGGGCGCTGAGTGGAGGAAGGGTAAGTAGAATGGAGAAAAATTAAAACAAACAAAAGAAAGAGATCTAGCCCAAGGAGGCTTTAAACAGAATTGTGGGGGGTGTGTGATGCCCAGACTGAATTATTGACCTTTTTTCATTGTGCCCATGAGGTTTTCAGCAACTGTAGAGCAGTCTGGGGATCTTTTCCTGGCATATTGCCCTGCTCTGGGTGCTCTGTGCTTGTGGAAAGTCATCTTTTCTTTCCCTGTTGGTAAAATGGGAATGGTAATACTCATCTTGCTCTCAAGAAGACAAAAATGGTGCTTTTTGTATGTCAGGATGTCTCTGTGAAAATTGGCCTTACTGTTGTAAAACAGTTTCTTTCAATGCGTGACATTGTTGTGTGAATGCTGGATCTTGTGTTCCTCTGTCAGGTCCTACTTGTTTTGAGAAAGTCTTCAGCTCTTGTCTGTTGTGAGGAGGAAAAAGGAGAAGAGGGGCAATGCTGGGAGAGGCCCTCAAAGGCAGTGGCAAATGGCCTGAGGTGCTCTGCAGCTCACCTGCCTTCACCCAGGGTCCGGGTGCAGAGGGTGGGCCACAGGAGACTAACATCTCTATCCTATCTGTAGCCCCTGCACTGGGGTTGGGCATATCCGTGCTTGAGTAACAATGCAGAGATCATCAAGGATGTGTTTAAAAAAAGTATCTAAATCTGCAGTTCCATCAGAATCCTGGATACTTCACTGAATTTCAGGAATGAAAGCATGCATTTCATTTCCAAATGGATTTGAGTCTGTTTTCTAACTCATGGCTAATTCCTGATGAACTTCTCTACTTGGAACCCAACTTATTGTAATTTTTTGGCTGCTGTCTGATCACCCATTTTGGAATTCCTCCTGTGACCAGGGACTTGGCTGGGCATATTAGTCAGCTGCAATGGAGAAATCAACTTTGAGTGGTTCACTTGGTAAATTACAGGCTGTGCTCCTAATTATAGACACACACTTGTGGGAACATAATCATACAATTCCCTGAGGTATATCTGGATTGCTGTGTCCAGATTTTGAAAGCCAGAGGGTAAGATATTGGGTTTTCTTTAACATTAAATTATGAATTGAAAGCCGGGGACCTGAGGCCACATGGCTCAATACATGCTGTGCTAACAAAATCATGAAAGCCTGCTTTGAAGTGCAGCAGGAAAATCTGCCTTCCCTACGAACATCAACCTGACCATCAGAGCGGTTGTTTAATTCTTGAATCCTACTCCTTGTCACAAGGCAAGAGTCCCTGGAGGATATCACCCCTACAGTAAACTGTAATCACAGATGACAGCTACTACCCTGAAATAACCTGGTGAAGGCTTCCATTGCCAGGAAGCAGCGATGGCAACAGAGAGGGGAGGCTGAACTGTGTCAGTGTTTCGTTTGTGTAACAGATAACTCCTGCTTAATGAATAGCTGAAATCAAAACATGCCATTTTATACCAGTAGGTTTTGGGTGAAACATCACTCACTTTTCTACTGTGATGTAGCATGTAAGCCTGCTCCTCAGCAGCAGCATTGCAGGTGTGTCACTCTGTGTAACCTGTGTTTATTTTGGAGCTGAATCCTCTTAGCGCTGCAGTCCAGGAGCCAGCCTGTGCTGCAGCCTCCTCTCAAGGGGACACACCACATGATCAGTGAATCCTCTCACATGCACTAGTGATCTACTGCTCCTTCCTCTCTTCTTTAAGTAATTTTATCCAGTGGGACAATGAGTCTGATTCTGCTTTTGTTTAACAAATATCTTTTTTCCTGACTCTGTACAGCACAGTGCTTTTGCCCCTCTGCTTTAATCTTAAGGGTGATGGCAGTCATGGACATGACTTATCCTTTTCATGCTGAGACTGCCTGTGTGAGGACAGCTGTCAGAAGAGTGCTATGGTTCTCATAACCCACTGTTGCATGGTTGTCTGTCCTCCTAAAAGACAATGATTAGTCAGATTGTAGCTTCCCTACTAGTGATCAGTGATAACCTTCTGGTGTATCTTGGAGTCTTGGGGCACTGACATCTTTTAGGCTTATGGTCAGAACAGTTTCCAGCACCCAACTGGTGATGGGATCTGCTGGGATAACATTTATCCAGTCTCTTGTCTTTAAGATTTCTTGCTTGTTATTCCCATCACATTAACAAAGGCAAGGAAGAGAAACCATTGATTGCTAGAGACCAAGGTTTGCTGTGGGCATTAAACATTTTGTGAAAAGGTATAAAAATCAGAAGTTTTCTCTTAAGAGAAAATACTAGTGCATATTAGGAAAAAATCTAGATGGCTAAAATATTAATGGAATGTTGCTCCTATTCATGTTGAAACTGTCAAAAGGCTAAATGATGATAAGGAAAATATTTCCTTTAATCTTGTCTGCAACACCAGAACCTGCTGGTATTCTTGGGAGGTTATAAGCAGATTCACCAGGTTTGCTTTTGGAGTACTGCCACTTGGGCTATTAACTCCATTTTGCTCTGTGGCCTGTCAGGGTGTCTTTGGCTTGTTTGTGGTTACATCTGATGAGCTAGCAGATGTTTGCTGAGTTGTGAAATTCTAGTGAAATGGTTTGCATATATGCCTAGAATATATCCTTTTTGGTAGCTTAAAAATAATTGCTACATAAAGCAAACTGACCATCACATGTTTGTTTATTACACATGCACATATGTATAAAATCTAAGTATCTACTCGCCATGCTTCTGATGCAGGCCATAGCTATCTCCAAAAAATACTTTTCGCAGTCTTGAAACTTTTATTGCCATGACATTTCCCCTTGCTCAGCAATATATTTAAAAGGGGTTTTCATGCTACTGAATCATACTGTACATACAAAGGAAGGAAAATGACAACATTATTAATCTTTTCCCTTGCTTCCTCATATAAATTGCTCAGGTTTTCTGTCTGGGTTTTACACATTCAGAGAGAAAATAACTCCTGTTGCTGTCATCAGTCTGCTGGCAAAATTTACTGTGATATATATTACTGCAACATGGCTCAATTCAATTTAAGTACTGAAATTCAGTGAGTTTTACCTTTGCACAGAGTGGAATTTTATGTACTTTTGTAAATCCCTTAAAAAGATGCTGAATTAACTTCTCATGACTTTTTTTTTTTTGTAATACAGATAATGAAAAATAATTCTTGTCTGTGTCTTCTCTATTATATGAAAAAGTAGGCCAAGGAATAAGTTTTGTCATGTTATATCTAAATTGCTTCATGTGTTACTACCTCTGAGTTTATGGCTGTATTTAAGTATTCTGGACAAAGTTGTTATGGCTTGAAGTGTTTAGCTTGTGTGTGTCCAGGTGCTAGGGAAGGAGAAGCTTTGTACAAATCAGTATGATGGGATTTAATCTCCTTTCTGACTTTCTAAGTGCAAATTGAATTTGTAATGGTACTTGCTCCTGCTAGAAGTAATAACAATTAAACCAAGTGGAATACCTGTAAAAACTATTAGAAGACTCTTCCTGAGAATACATGCTTAGGTAGCAGTTACATATTTTGTGTTCTTTCATTTCATTTCATCGCCTAAGAAGCAAATAATTTTAAATTGCGTATTATAATTCCAAGTTTTTAAGATAAATTAACAGCATTATTATTACTTTTAAAAGAGACTACTTCTATTTAGTTTATGTCTTCCTTTCAGATTACAGTACTTACAGTGTTATTTTAAAGATTAGCAGACAGAATTTTAGGATAAAAATTCAGTTTATTTTTTCATTGTGAATATATGCCACGGCATCCATTTCCTGGAGTTGTAATATAAGAACAAAACCTGCAGAGGGCACTGTATTGTCTTAGATGAATTTGAAAGAGTTCAGACTAAATGAATATGTAGGATTTTCTAGGTTCCTGCGTTTTGGAAGAATTAAAATTAGAAAATATTTTTTTCATGTATCTAGTGATAAGAGAAATTACAGATCAGACATAAGGATGGGAATCTCTGTTCCTTAAATCTTTGAGACGAAAGGACATAAACCAACAGTATCATGCCATGTTTTCAATGTAATTTTTGCCCTCACCTTCTTGTCTTCACCAGTTATTGTTTGAACATTTCAGCTGTGCAAGTGCTTGGGAAATTAATATTGTAACTTAGTAGGGTAAATCCAGAAACTGCCATGTGTCAGAGCAGGAGATCTGAAAAACACCAATACAAAGTGTGCAAACCTCTAAAGCAGGGCCCAGATTTCAGAGATGAGCCTCCCATCAACAGAATAGTACAATCTAGCTCTTCTGTAGAAAGTGGTTGGAAATGGAAATGTCTGTTGATTGTGGTCTTTCGGAGTTTAAAACCTGCTCATGTCTGTTTATACAGGCGAAGCGTTTTTAATGGTTATAGAAAAGTGATCAAAATATTGTGTCCCATTATGTGCTTGCAAAGTGGATTTAAATTACATTCTAGTGATTTTAAAATGCAGACCACAAGTTACTGTATATCTTTTCAAGTCATCTTGACATCTTTGTTTAGATTAAGGGTTTCTCCAAGAGCCAGCTGGTGCCCCAGCATTGCAACAGTCTGCCTTGTTTTTATTCTGCAGACTATTATAATAGAATTTGCTTTCTAGTTTCATTTTCACTACTGTTTAGATTTGTGTCTGAAATACAGTCATGTGTTTAGGTACTATTGCATGCTCAAACTGGTTTTAATCCCTTCACATACACCATTTACATTTGTTGCTTTAAAATTATTTTTTTTTTGCTTTGAGAGAACTACAAAAGATCATTGGCTCTTGAGACAAAGTGATGCTTTAGAGAGAACAGTGAACAAAGACTTTCACAGCTTGTAAAGTGCTCAGCTAAAAAAATACAGATGATAATCTGACGATTTTTATTTTGAACCATCTAGTTTTTAATATTTTGAACAATCTATCTTCTAGTTCTGTATTTGGGGGTTATTGTATGATAATGCAAGATAGGTATTCCAATGGCTTTATATCTGGCCACTAGTATTTCCACTGTGTTTTAGCAGTTTTTTCTACCTATAAAATCTGGCAAAGGTAGTGCCCTATAGGAAAAAAAAACCAAACAGGCTGAGAATGGCTTCACCTTCACCTTTGAGGCTTGCAGCCAAACTTTCATCCTTCGCTTCTTAGCCCCAATCTGACAACCCCTCCTGGTGTGCAGGAGAAAAGCTGATACTTGCCATGTGATCAGACCTTCCTCCAACTCAGCATTTAAAAAACGCTCTGTCCTTATGCATTTCTGTCAAGGAGACTTAAGAGGTGAATAGATTCCTGTTCCTTGATAAAGTAGAATTAGTCAGCTGTTAAGGAAATTTATTTGGCAGAGGATCGCTCCTGTTCAAGTCTTCTGAGGTTCATTGGGCTGGCACTTATGGTGAAGGGTAGTTTGCTTTTCTGACTGAACCAGCAAGCCAACACCTGAAAGTTGTATTAGAAAACATGTTCATCACTGAGTGGCAGAGATATGGGAGCCACCTGTATCTGAATGCTTTTACTGAAAAAGACTCGATACCAAGTCTGTAGTTTTGTTCTCTGCTTCCATGCCTGCTCGGACACTATTGGGACTTTAGTGGTTTCTGTAGTAGCACATGGCTGGACCTCTTGGAACAGGGAGTAATTGTAACAAAAATCAAATTTGAAAAACTGAAAAATCAATTTTTGCCTGTGATACAAAATGATGTTATCTATCTGTTAATCTTGATCTGTAGAATTAAGTTAGAACAGGGTGAGCTGTAAAGTCATGGAAAAGGCTAACAGTGCTAGCAGTACCCAAATGTCCTTTTGGCATTGTAGAAGTAGCAGGTATGACAGCAAAGAAAATGCAAAAAATCCTGTATTTGTTCCTGCCTATGGAGCCTGTCTCCTTGATGCCTGCCTTACGTTTCCAATTCCTGCTAGGTATTGTGAGAAGGAAAAGTATTAGTAACTCTGCAGAATGGGTACTAAGAACTCTGCACAGCTTTATATTTCCCCTGCAAAAGAGCACATTTAATTCACTTCCTGTAGAAGGCAAGGCAATATTAAAGCACTTGGAGAAGATAGATTTGTTCAGATCACTTGGAAGATGACCCAGAGCTTTCAATAGCCCTTTCTTGAAGGCTCCTACTGACTATTGCCTGAAAGTAATTATTCTCTGAGAGCTGAATGGCAATTATGTGTATTTGGTTTTGCCTTGTGCAAAGTCTGGAGAGCTTGTCATCCTGATAGCAGGGTGAGCAGGGAGTTGAAAAAAGAAAAATCTATCAGTTGCTGTGGTTTGCTATCCTGGCTGACAAAGACTGTGCAGATATTAAAGATTAAATTAACTGGATGCTCTGTACTGGTCTTGGCCCTCTCAAGCCAAGGTTCAGGTGTGTTCCTATTTTTGAACATTCTCTCCCTTGAACTGGGGATTCTGGATACACAGAGTGGTTAAAGTGGAGACACACAGGCAAGTTTTAAGACCATCAGACTCACTTGACTCACTTCCATTTCTCCTAAAACTGCTCTTGCAAACTTCCTAATTAAACTTTCCTACACCAAATACACAGCAATACGGGTAGCTTATGCCAGTGCCCCAGCTCTAGCAGCACTTGAGAACTCCTGTAAACCTTGACACAGGTCTCTTTCCTGAGGTCATACCCCGGGTGAATGGTAGTCAGCTGCCCTGTGGTACGGATTGCCTCTGTGAGCCGTGTTCTTATCTGAATGTAGAAACAAGAAAGGACAGAGCCATTTGCCATAGGTCTTTCTAAAAATAATCAAAGATAAAAATAATTTAACTTGCTAAAGAGCAGCTCTCTCTGGAATGCACCTCAATGACTTATTAATAAACTCCATAACTGGAGATTGGATTACAGCAAAGATGAACTCTCTGTCCAAATGAAACTGTCCAGAAGATTGTATGAGCAGGATATAATCTCTTTGATCAGAACTAGGGCATGTCACCATCATGAACACCTCTTAACCATAATAAAACATGCCGCAGAATCTGTAATGATCACAGATTGCTGATGTTGTCTGAGACACCAGTCTGTAAAGTCAGAACACTCTGAGTTGTTCCTGTGCTGTTTCTGTTTGGTATCTGATATGGGAATTCTGAAGCAAGATTATTTCCCCTTCCCCTTTTTTTTCCCCTGTTTTGTTTTTTTTTTTATTTTAAGTACCTAAAAACCATGTATGAAACTTTATGCTATGTTGCAGCCTGAAGACAATTTCTGTCATATAGTTATAAAGCTCTGTAAGTAGGTTTCTCTACTGAACTAACTGATATATTCATAACTGTAGTACTGCAAATAGTGCTCCTAATAGTAGTAACAGGGCTATCGTGCATCCATCATTATGTATATTTTAAAGTAAAAGATAGTTATTGTCTCTTTGGGTGTATTGATTTATGTAGCTGACTGCACGGCAATTTAAAGCAGATTAGAGGAATGCGAACATGTTTGTCTCTTCTGTTCTGATTCACTTGGGAGACTGTCTCAGCAAACAGTGATTATTATTTCACTGAAAAGGTTTTTAATACACTAAGCTTCACCTCGTGACAATATAATATGACTCTTTGAAATAGCGAGCTGTATAGAAATCTGTTGGGAATATCGACAGTATAGCGCCAAATTAGAGGTGTATGCAGTAGTCTGTCAGCTACTTTTCTGCTAACTGACGTATGAAGAAATGCAGAGCAATCAAACTCTTAAGACTAATTTTCTGTGTTCTGTTTTCATCTTCCTCAGGTTGCCCTTAAACCAGCTGAGTGTGTAACCAAGAATCACACTTTGTTCTAGGAACAGGAAAAATACCGAGCTGGCTAGAACGTTGCTTTAAACATTATTTTGTCTTCCTGAGGTTTGGCTCCTTTTATCTTGTCTGAGGCCATAATTCAAATTAGAAATCTTCATCTTTAAACGCACAATTCTGACTCCCTCCTCATGTGTTTACTTGTTCTGTCACTCCAAATGGTTTGACTGATAATTCTATCTGGGAGTAAAGAAAGAAACCATATTTATCCAATATTCTCTTATAGTTCAGTTAAGACTGATTCAACAAAGATATTCACAATTTATGTTACTGAATAGTTTCAAGCTGATATGGTAACAGCCTCCCTTTCAGTCCTTCCATGGATTCTGTGATTTGGAATGTGCTTTATAAAACACTGTGTGTAGGCTGATGCTGGCATGGATCGTTCTGTTATGACTATCAAGACAAAACTAGGAGGAACTGCAACTTCATTTTCAACTTGAAAAACAGAGCCAAGAACTTAATTTTCCAGAAGTTTCAATCACTGTTTTAAAACAAGCATTTTGTTAAGGATTTTTGGTCTAGTCACGTGTCTTGAAATCAAGCCACTTGAATACATTTCCTTGTAACCGCAATAATTGACATTTCAATTACTCCTTTTCGTTTTTCTGAGAAAAATGCTTCAGTTTGAAGATTGCAAATAATCTCAAAACTATTTTAAGCCATTTACATTGTGGCTGCATTGTTTCTAGGGACTAAACTGAAACACAGTCTGATCAATGATGCATAAATATCTTGGGCTGGATACATAAATGAAACACTCAAGGAGTGGTACTTAAACATTACCAATGTGTTGTAAATGGGGATTAAAGGAAGAAAATATTCTAGTTTAAAGTGTCTTCATCATTTGTGTGTGTGTCAACAAAGGATGTCAGAAAAGGACTATTTACATTGTACTGTTGTGATAGCCTGTGTCTTTGATCTGTTTTTTGCTCACCTTAGCTTGTTTCTTTTGAAGCTGCCATAAGGTAACCTTTGAGGCTGTGGAGTCTTGTTGGTCCTTCTCTTGGCGAAGAAGTGGATTTAGAGATGGCAGAGCAGGTGAAGTGGGCACGGAAGGGAGCTGGGTGTCTGCACCTTGTACAAAGAACCTTCGAGGAGGAGCGGGGAGCAACCTGCCAGGTTTAGGATAAAGACAGACAGAACTGCCTGGGGACTAAAGGGAACTCAGCACAGTTTGCTGCAGCTCAGAAACTGCTGAAATGCCAAGCCTGGAAACAAAGACCACTGCCAGGACAGGGGGCAGGAGCAGTCTTGTCTGCAAATCTTGTCTCTGTCTTCTCTTCCGAGTTGAGTTTCATCTGCGAGTATAAGGGTCTTCTGGGTTTTTATTTTTCCTTTTTGCTTTTTTAAAGGTCTGACTTTCTGTGTAACAGGACAATTTTCAGCTCAGCTCAGCTGAAGTTTTCTCTCAATTTTATGCCATACTGCTACTTTATGCCATACTGTTAACCTTTGGTTACCTCTAAATAATGTCTTCATTACTCTTTTTACTGAAATGGATTGAAGTAATGAGTCATGGCAGAAGAGAACCCAAACTGGTGCTAGAATTCATTTGGCCTGTGAAAAATGGGGATTTGGCCAATAGTGCAGTAATTATAACATCTCCTCAAGCTTTTGAATAGCTGTGGACAGACATGTTTTATACTGCCTGGAAGGCAGGCAATCAGTGAATCGCTCTTTTGTGATGGAGCATTGGAACTAAGTATTGATTAATACTCCATTTTTCTTAGGTGCTTTTTCTCCAGCTGGGCATTGTATGCATGAAAGTGACATCAGTCTGGTTGGATAAACATCCTCAGTGATAAAGTATTTTGCACTTACTTTATGTTAGTAAAAGTGTATTATTGTCCACTCGTATGTAAATGGCTGTGGCAGTCCAGCAGTCTGACTAAGGAGGGGAGATGGAGACACTCAAACCAGTTTTTAAAATTTTTCCATTGGTCTTTCTACAGTTTCAATGTGTTGTGACATGTTTGTTCACATTTTGTTAGACGCGGAAGTCTTAAATGTTGAGCCTTTTCTACATCTCTCCCTCCCCATCCTTCCCCCCTTTGCAAAAGAGAGTAAACTTTATGCTACAAAGGCAATGAAGTTTTGTACTTTCACTCCAAAGTAGAGACTTTTTTGGTGAGGTGTCCCTTATTCTGTAGCTGTTCTGAGCTTCAATGAAAATAAATTTTCTACTCCAGAAAATGTATTGTATCACAAATGCTCTTTACTTAGTTTGCACTCCAGGGAGTTTCTACTGCTCAGTCACAATACAAATTGCACCTATTAGTTTGCAATTTTGCCAAATTACTTAATTTAAAAATAATCTGACTTTAAGCAATCTTGTGGGACTCCATAGCCCAAACAAGTAAAACCAGTTAGGAATTTAAAATTATTTTTCTGGTGAAACCAAAGATAAAAGTAAACGGAATCACAGAAGATGATACGTGTTTTGATTTTGGATTAATTGAATGACAGATAAGAGAGAGCTTTTTTCCCCACTCCAAACACTTCAAATTTAAATTCTGAAACAATGGTCTACAGTATTTTTCAAGTCTATGACTGCCTCTAGTAGGGCCCAAATGTAGCTAGTGACAGTTATAAATAATGCAGGCTGTATTGATGCTGTGTACTGGGGTATGATTTGTGCTTTTGGGAAGGTGAAACTCAGTTTTGGCAGGGGTGTGATTTTGAATGAAAGGTTCCAGCAAGCCATAATTTTTAAAAAATATTAATTATATGACATTATTATTGTCTAAACATAAAGATTCAGAACTGACAATTTTAAGCTGATACAAAAACTCATTTAGGGAAAAGTCAGTGTTTGTGACACATCCCCAGTCAATATTTTAGTGTCATTTTCTGAATGCTCAGAGCAACTGCTGTCGTTGCAATTCACACAGCCCTGGTTGTATTCTTCCAAACAGCAGTAACAGGGGAAAGGGTGGGTGCTCACAGTAAGTAACAATTAGCAGAGTGGCTCTGGGCCAGGCTAATTTAAACAAATCCAATACCTTTCTGTGACCTACTGCAGCACTGAGTTCTCCTTCAGTAATTTTCCTTGCTTTCTGACTTCCATCAATACCACCTTACAGCAGCAAGGCCAATTCCTTTACGTGTACCCTGTTGGTCTGACTGTCATCTTCCATCTAACTCTTCTTCTGTCTGCGAACTATCACCAGTTTGTAATTGCCACACTAAAAGGGCTATATTTTGGGAGTGTGAGGGTCAAGAAGAAAGGACTTGGTGAGGAACAAATAGTAATTAAAAATTGACATGTTGACAAAAATGGTATTCCTTGCTTACATCTACTAACAGTTATACATACAAATGATAAAAAAAATACAATTTCTTCATTTAATTTTTGGTGTGATGGGACTCAAAAGCAGACAGAACTTTGAAGTGGATCTGCCTAGGCAGTCTTCTAAGTGGGGTGCCCAGAAGGCTTTAAACCATGCCCTTCTATAATGTTTTATTAGAATTAAACTGAAAGATTTAATGTTTAAAACAAAATATCTAAAAAGACCAGAGAAAGTAGAGCAGGAGTTAGAGCTTATACATAGTTCTCCATCCCACTATCCTTGCAGGTGAGTCTATGTACTTTGTACGTAGCTTTGTACTAACTCAACAAATCTTGGCACCAGCAAACTCTGCTCAGCTCCCATTAGTCCCTGGGAAGTTCTACCCTGAACAGCTCTTTCTTACCTGTTTCTTTCTGTATTTCTGCTTGGGCCTCACACATCACTTGTGCTTCTCCCTGGGTCCTGTCTGCCCTTTCCTTCAGTGTGCTTCACCGGGCCCTGCTCCTTCCCAGGCGACCACACATCTCATTCAGACCACACAAATACAGCAAATAACTAGCCTCCTTTTAATTTTTATTTTTTTAATTTTTATTTTTGAAGTCTATTGTGGCAAGGAGAGACACGTTTGTCTCAAAAGCCTGTTACAGAATGGTCTTGCACAATTCCAGATGAAGGGAAAAATCATTTACTTTTGAAGAGGATACAGCTAAAATCCAGGTGGTGAAATCCAGAGAGGACTGCCAGGCTCTACCTCTTTGCAGAACTTACTGGTTTGAGTCTTTTTGGAGTTTTACATATGTATATGGATATCTGCTGAGCTAAGCATTATGTTGTACAAATTTTACTTGTCCCTGTCGGTGCAGCATACGATAGCTTTTCATCTTCCACTAATGCTTCTTTGTTGTACTTCTGAAATTATGCAACTGCAAAGAACTGTGACTAAACAAAGTTTAAAGAGTGTTGGAATACTTATGGAGATTTCCTCTACTTCTGCTAAGGGTTGAATTTAATATTTGCACCAAATACTTTATATTTAGCCATTTCTTTTTACTATAAATTCTTGGTTGTTTCTTATCTGGGAGAAGATGAAAAATAAAGCTCTGCAATCTGGATAACATGAAGGTGAAGAGCTTAAATTCAAATGCAGATATAAAGTACAGGGAAATGTGGTAAATTTTATTTTCCTTGTTTGTTATAATTAATAGCTATTAAAAAGTAGAATTTAACTCATATTTAACTGCAAGTGAGAGAAGCGTAATAATAACATAGGTGAAAAGCCTTCTTTTATGCTGAAGCAATAATGCTTGCACTAAATAATGTTTAATCAAGTGATCTTTGTTAGACCTCAGTCCTTTCTGTTGTTACTTCTGATGTTTTTGATGAATTTGTAGCATGTGTTTCTGAGATGATAATCAGACTCAACTTCCTAAGGAGCATTGGGAAAATTCTAAGCTTTGCAAACTGATTTCTCATCATCAGATGAAAAACTTGCTAAGTGAAAATTTATGCTGTACAGCTTCAAGTGTCTGGATTCAGAGAATGTTTAACATGTATTTGCAATTAAACTAGGAGTTATTTTTGTGAAACTGCTATCGGGTAATTGATGGCTCTTTCATGAGAGGTAAGATGACAGCGTAGGTGCTCTATAAATCACTAAAATTAATGTTTGTCTTGCACTATTATAATAGCACTGTTCTTGATTAAATCGTCTGGGCTTTGCTCTCGCTCCAAGAGAAATCTTGGTGCTGATGTTGGTGAGGCTGTCAGTATCTCATTCACAGAACAAACAACCGAGGCTACTCTCAAAGGGCTTGCAGTTCTTACAATGAAAATAGCCCTTTCAACATAAATCAATATCCCAAAGTCATGGAAAGTATTTAGCAAGGCAAATAAATAGTTGCACTAGAATATCCTTAGGTCCTCGTTATATATTTTGTGCAATCACTGAAGTGCTATAAACATTAGCAGCTTCACAAATATTGCTCAGTTAATGTAGTTATCTAATTAGGTTGGGTATAAAAGCATGCTTTAATCTCCCTACCTACTTGAGGAAGAAGAGTTAATAAAAAGGTGTGAGTTTTTTTTCTGGAGGAGTACCAATGCAAGACAACCCCCCCAGCCTTTCCTGTAAAAATCCTTGGGAAAACAACAACTCATAGCTGTGTGGGTGGGGAACAAACTTGGTATTCCAAAGGGCAAGTTATCCAAACTGGGATAATTTCATTTACATGAAAGTACGGTTGTTTATGCTGGAATAGCTGATCTTTAAGTATGTCTCGTTTGATGTCTCTCTTAACCCTCTTTCTGATATTTTTGGGGACTTTGTCCTTCTTACATGTGCCAATGTGATTTAATTAGTATCTCAGGGGAAAAAAAAAAAAGAAAACCATTAATTTTAGCCCTGCTTAAAGCAAGCAAGTGAACTAGACCTATTGAGCTTCCTTCCAAAATACATTTTTATATAAAAAAAGATCATAGATTCCCAAAGGTTTTTCCTGTTGGTATTTAACAGGAACTGAATATTATTAGGGCTTACATTTTGCAGGGAGGTATTAAAATATTCTTCAGTTTTGATTTTTTGCAAGATATACAGGAAGCCAGAATATCAGCTGTCAGTGTATCTCATCAGTCCAGAAAGGCATCTACTGAGCCTGAAGAACTGGGTGGAAGCAAATATCTATGCCTGTGATGAACTGAATAACAGTGAAACACAGTAGAACAGGCTCACTGTGAAGCCAGCACCTTATCTAATAGTAAATTTGTTTGGAACTCTTTTCTGTTACACATTTAAAATACTCTTCTTTTAATCAGACAATCACCCCTGAAAATGATTTAGGAGTTGTATAAGCTGCCGCAGCCATTCTGAATATGCTCTTCTGGTAGCATTGCATCCTGATTGCTTGCTCTTATAGGAGGCACAGTGAGATTCTTACTTTCCTTTTTCCTAGTCAAAATCTTACTTGAAGTAGACTGAAGTTAACATGCACACTGTATGTGCAGTAAATCATGCCATAAGTCTTGTGACAATAATAAACTATGTTTATTTATGGGGAAAAAGCTCTAATTTCTTTCTCTGAATTAAATCCTCTCCTTTCCTCTTCTCAGTTGTGTTTCGCCTTCTTGTCTTACTGGAAAAGAGTCTCTTTACCATGAAAGAAAATGTTTAGAAATCCCTATGCAAAACATCGGCACTTCTAATTTTCTCTGTTTGCATTTGACAGTGGTTACTGAAGTCCTGACAGTAGCTAATGAGGCTGTAAACATGTCTTCTAGTTGTAAACATGTTTTTAGTGAGGAAATGAATTATATTCTCGAGAGAACCCCTTCCCTTGACTGCTTATATGGGAGCTCCGGGCTTTAATGCAATGGGAGACAGAAGCATTACTGAAGACACCTAGATACTCAGCATGGTCTTCATTGGCTCTTCCAAATGTATGTTTCTATTAAAACAACAACAACAACAATAATACTACTAACAAATAATAGTAGTAGATGGGGACCCCTAATGCCTGCCCTCCTTGTGGCCTTCCAGGGATGACGCCCTAGGAATCTCAGCTCAGGGTGGCACTTCCAGGCTGCCAGTTTTATTGCAGGAAAATGAGGAATGCTATGAAGAGCTGGGACAGATGGGGTGGCAAGGCGGCAGGCGAGTGGGCGGGAAGCCAGAAAGCTTCAGTTGTTAGAGCTGACTAAACTGACTTGTCCTTGCAGAATTTTTTTGGATTGGCATTTTTCTGATGGAAAAATTTTGTCTATGTTGAGGTACAGTACTACTTTTGAATGAAAAGCACCTTCCCTGCTGTGCTGGCTTTGTCACCACACTTGGTGGAGGGCCAGGCCAGGCTGCTTCAGTGGGGCAAAACTCTCTGACATAGAGTCCCCAGCAAAGGGCACCTGGTCCTCCCCACTGAGACCCTGGGATTCCACTCCAGGAAACAGGGGTAGTCACAGCGTTTCCTGACTGTAAGATCTAGAGCTACTCTCACTCAGTTCTTAGCTAGGCTAGACTGGAGGCAGACTAGTCTGCTGGTCCATTTTGTTGGGCTCATATTTTCCAATTTCACTCTGAAAATGCCTGAATTAAGTGAGCAGATTTTAAGGAATTAAAAAAAATTTACTGCAGTCTAACAATACCCTGTGGGATTTCTGCAGGGTGTACATTGAAAGGTCCCTAACAATCCCCATCTTGTTTTTGTTTTGCAAGTAACCAAGAGGAATAGTATCTACTGTTACTCTCTGTGACAATGTTTCCACCATTGATGTAGCCACCTCTTGCCCTGTGGGGACTTGGATCTCGTTTCTTAGGAAAGTTGCTTCTATTTATTTATCTATTTATTTATTTATTTTTAGCAGATCTAGTTACAGCAGCTGTCTTGCTCCCTTTGCCTTGCCTCTTAAGCATGGAATTTCGATTACATCCTTGTCACCTCTGAAGTATGAAAAGCCATTTACAGTATTGTTGACATGTCAGTTATAATACCTTCCCTTCTGCTCTTCAGAGTGACTACCAAAAGGGATTGTATTTGAGGGAGATAAAGTTTTTTTTGGTGATCACTTTTAATATAGGCAGATGAACAGAATTTTTAAATCAAATTTACTGTTTGACCCTGGGGGAAAAAGGAATAATATATTCCATGATGATCGAATATAAATAATCTTCATATACTTTGTTGTTGACTTTGTCTCTCCCAATTTAATAAGAGCTTTGCATATTCATGTGAGGAAAACTTACTGACAATATATTGGTTTCTGCAAATTTTCTAGTGCAATTTATTTTTTGTGTCATGGTTTACTTTACCTCAGATCATTTTCCAAGTTTTCTAATTGAAATTTGGGTTATTAACTGGATGAAAATATTTTTCTGCTTACTAACTGATAGTAGCAAACTAACAGGTAGAAAAATAAGATTTGAAAACTTTGTTTGGAAAAAGCAGGAGAAGGCTAGGATGTTAGGAGTGTCTTCTCTGCTCATTTCTCAACAGTTTGTGCTCCAAACATGACAAGAGGCTGTACAACCCACGGCTATGCCAAAGTGAGCTGCTCATCCATATGGGCCCAGCTAGCAAACACAGTATGTATCAGAAACACTGGATTTACTGCCCACGCACAGATCACCTGTGCTACATATTCACAGCAGGTTCCTGGGTTGGATACCATTCTGGGGAATGTGCAAATGGCTGAGTTTGGACATGAGGTGCAACTCTGAAGTTTAGAGTTTTTTAAGCCTTTTCTCTAATAAAGATTTTCTGCTCCAGTCCATCTGAGGTTTGACTTATAACTTAGTCATATCTTAATCACTGGACAGAAAACCTGTAATATTTACTTTCATATATGGTGTCACCACTGTTGAGCCTGAACTAACAGAAAAGGGAATCTTGTAGCTTAAGTAGTAAAATGGAAAACCTTGGAGAATACTTGGTGTTAATACAAGTAGCGTTACAGTAGAATGAGGCATTTACTGCCTTCTAAATAATAGGAAAAAGTTAAATGAACAGTGATTGTCAATAGACAATTCTCTGCTTGTTTTTCTTCAGAAAGATTGATTTTCTTCTGAGGGATCAAAGAAAAAAATGCAATATCTTCACACTAACAGCTAATAGAAAACAAGGAAGCAACAGAAAATAAAGGTGCCAAACTTTATGTCCCTTTGGGATCAAGAATATTGAGTCATGCAAAGAGACATTGAAAAAACACCACCACAGAGATTTTCTTTCCTCCCATTCACAAGGTCAACACACACAACACTCTCATCTGCTGCTTCAGTGTAACTTCTCCATGAGAGCTGCTTGGTCAGGTTCAGTGAAACAAAGCAGCACTGAGGGGTTGGACTAGATGATCTCCAGAAGTCACTTCCAACCCCATATCAATCTGTGATTCTGTGATTAGCTGCAGTGGCAGTGGTATGAAAATATTTTTGCCTATGGAAACGTGTATTTGTCATTAGTAAGTGTAATGTAAATTGGCATAGTAGAATGATGCTTGTCGTAATTGAGACTGGGGTCTGTATTGCTTTCTATGTAATAATGCCTTCTACACAGGGAGAGAGGACTCCACTGAATGACTTGGGAATACACTAGTTCACAAAGGGCTACAGAGCCAGAAATAATATTTTTGTAGCTGCAAGGGATGTTAGAACTGCATTTACGGTGTGGTACTTTGTTCTACTCAGGCGGCTTCAGCTGGGTGGTAGGAGGAAGGCAACCTGTCTGCCCCATTGTGGCCCTGTGCTAGGGTGAGCAGGGCTTTGTGGGGAGAGGAGACTCTGTCGTATGCAGCCCTGGTGGGAGGCACTGCCCACTGGAAACCTGTAGCAAGAGAGCAGCCCAAAGCCAGTCCTATGACTGGGAGAGAGGACACCTCCACAGGAGCTGTCTAGCAGCCTGAGGAGGCCTGATGTATTAGAAAGTGAAGAGCAGTGGAAAGAAGTACTGTGCAACGACATAGAATCATAGAATCATTGAGGTTGGAAGAGACCCTTGGGATCATCGACATGGTAGGAAGGGGAAAAAAAGGTTTGTTCTCAGGTCATTTCGGTTTAATCTGTCCATCCCAGCAGGTCTATGTTTTCTTGCTTTAAAAGGTTACCTTGGTCTAGTTTTCCATATGTTCCATTTTAATGAAACCTGACTTTGCAGATTGGAAACCTTTGGTGCCTTTTGGCTTTGAAGTGGTGAAGCATTTCCACCCTGAAGTACTGGCCAGTCCAGGTTGTGTAATATATGACAATTGGAGGAGAATAATATATAGCCTAATGTGTCCAGCAATTTAGAAATTCACCCTTGAAAAATGAATGATAAAGAAGAAAAGCAGCTTCTGGTAAAGAATCCCAAAGAGCCAAAATATCTAACACGTTCCTAATTTTGTTCTTCTGGCATATGCTGCTGGGAGGATCTAAGACAGTGGTGTTGCTTCATTTCAGAAAAATAAGAAGTAACACAATGCAAGAGATATCAGAGGGGAAAAAACATAGAAACAGAACTTTGACATATGTAATTTTCTTTTTTGAAAGTTAAATATGCCTAACCACTACAACGGGGATAGTCAGTGAACACAAACTGTCAGATTACAGGAATGTTTTCCTGTAATCCTCCTATCCCAGCTAAAATAAGCAGGCCCAGCATCCAGTTTACGTGTTCCCTCCTACAAAGCAGAATCCTCACTTCTTGGGCTTCATAAATATGCAAGGGTATGAATCGAAACCGAGAAGCACTGTCTCTGCAGAAAATACAGGTTTTTTTCCAAGCTGTAGCTATGATCCTCTGGGCATTGTCAGTGTCACAGGAATTGGGTTTGTGCTGAGATTACTTGGCTGTTTTGTTTTCATGTTACCATTCCATTTCATAAGAAATTCAAATGTCTTTCAAAATAGTTATCCTCACAGCTGTGTGTTTGAAAATTGGAACCAATAAGCAAAGTAACAGATTCACGAGATACTTCAATTTTACCTCCGTGCACCCACATTTTACACTTACAACCTTCTCTCCTGGATAACACACATTAACTTCCATGTTATTCTGGGTAAGACCAAAGAGAAATTTATGTCCTTCATATCAGAATTTGTTTTGACTAATTATGTTACCCATGGACATATATTTAACCTCTTAGTATGGCACGAAAAGGCATGCCAATGACTTTTTCTAAATACCTACTTTATTTTGCTTGAGTGCCCGTTAGAGCCTTTAGCTTTGCTTTGCATTCAAATAAATGTGACAAAAGTGGGAAGAATGTTGATGACATTGAACATTTTAGCTCCAGGGTTTGACACTCTAAATCTGGCTAAAATCTAAACTCTTTAATGTTTCTTTATCTGTACTGACAAAAAAAAAAAGAGTAGTGTGGGCTGAAATTCCAAATGCTCACTGAAATGCAGCAGTGCAGTGATTTGCTTGCTTTAGCTATGATCCTTTGTGTTTCCCTGACTGTGTAACTAAAATCTTTTTTGTCTCTCCTGTAGCATTTTGCAGGCTAGTGGTTGAGAACCTTTTGGAGAAACTGTGTAACACAGCAGGAGGTTATTCAGATCCTATCTTACTATTAATTTTTTAAGTCCTATGGTTACAAGTAATGACAGGTTGGGGGAAGGCTGGTAGCTTCTTTGTAGTTTTTGCTTCTAGCAAGACCTGCAGTGTCAAGCACCGCATGCCGCTATTCTAATCACAGGGGCACGCTGCTGCAGAGCTGTTCTTACCGTGTTTTCCTCCCAAGCTCCCATTCTAATAAGGAAAGTGCCAAGTGCCAAGTGCTAGATTTCTCTATTGTAAACTAATGATTTCTGATTTGACAAGCAGAGATGAAAGTCAGGTATTTTTTAGGCAGCAAGGGAGTTCAATACGCAGCTTGTTTGACATTACTGCAGTGTTTTGCTGGTCGTGTTTCTGCATATTAACTAGTCTAATGGGAAAAGGTTTGGTGAAAATCTGGAGAAACATTTGTTTCTTTAGAACTGGGTCTTTGGCTAATTGTGGGAGCAACTGGCCTGCCTGGGAAATGGGGAAATGCTTAGTCCTAGAGAGGTGCTGTGAGCTCCTTGGGTAGAAAGTGGTGTGGTTAGTACAAAGATCAGCATTAGTCCCATCGGGGCAGCACAGGAGGAGACTTGATCAGCCCATGTGTCTGATTGCAAAGTGGTAACTAGGTGTTTTTTGTGGTATCAGTCCTTTCTTATTATAAGTCAGGTGGATTGAATTTACTAGGTAAAACCAGGCAGTTTTAACCTAAGAAAATGAAATTCAGAATGGTGAAATCTACATTCTTCTTTCTGCAAACTGTAGCTTTTACCTGTAATAGGTATAGCATAAAGACAGATGGATATGCAGTGCAGATTTTGATAGCATACAGCTTGGTAATAAGAAACACTTTAAATACATTATCGGTATTACTGTGCAGGATTTTTTGAAATGGAAGTTGTTGTTGTCACATAAGCCTCTGGTGTTTTGTGGCAACAAATTTGAAGAAAATTATAGTAAACCATGTCCTTACAAAAATGGAAAGTACCGGCAGAACTTAATTATGGGCACAGGGCAGCAGGAAAAAAACTGACTGTCAGATGAATAGCTCCCCTAAAGGTTTTAATTTTTAATTATAGATTAAAGAAAGCCTTTGCTGAGTTCCCTAAGATCAATATGAAATACAGATCATTCATCCACACTACAGTGCACTAGTGGTGTAGTTATAAATATGCAAAAAGAAAATGAAAGTAATATAAACAGCCCTATTTTCCAAGCACAATTACATCAACTTATAATACTTCTATATGCTGTGGCATACTGCAGACTATTCAAAACCAGTGGAAATGTTCCAAAGGTCTAGAAGAATGCAATAGATAAAATATGTAATTAGTGACTGCATATATTCATCATGACTGAATTTTCCCCAAAGGTTACTTCTGGTGGATTTTTGCCTGGCAGGTGAGCAAGCTGCATCGCTATATAATGATGCTTTCAGAATGCAAGGTGTCTGGCCCAGCCCTGGCATCACAGTTCACATCAGTGCATGAGAATCATACTTTTGGGCTGAACTATGGCATTTTGTTGTTTTGCTAAATTTTTGCTCAAATTTAGTTACTAACTCACTGACCTATATTGTTCTGAAACTGTTATTCTGAATATATTAAATTAATAATTGATATATTGAATTATGACTTTAACATAGCTATCAACCATGCTATTCTGTATGAAAGAATGGAGTCACATTAAATTTTAGTTTAATGAAACTTGGATTCTTTTTGTGATCTGAATAATGCTGAAACAGGTACGTTTGTTTGAGTTTCATACTTAGGTAAGAGTTTGGTTTTTTTTTTTTTATACCCTTTCTTTTGCCAAGTGAGGTAGAGTTATCTCCACTGACAATTTTCTGAAACAAACCAGCTGTAATCAAGGGAGACACCCCGGTGAGCTGGCTGCGTGGCTGATGTGAACTTTGCTAACAGTGTCACCAGGAGGATTTGCTCTTAATGCCCACTGCTGCAAGCTAGCCTGCTTTGTTGTTCACTGGTTGGCAGAGATGCTGACACAATGATTTTTGTTTTATGAAAGCCAAAAGGATGTAAAGTTGCACTGATGGGAATGAGGAACCTGTAGTGCAGGAGCTGTTTGCTGCAGATGCCAAAGATAATTAAGGAGCCTTCACTGAGCCCTGTTGTGGAGGTATTGAATTCACTATGTAATTGATTAGTTGCAATTATGTTTATAAGTCAAATTAACAAGAGTACACCAATGTTCTTTTAGTTACCCATCACTCTGTCAGTACTGCTGGTGAGTGCCACAGAAATATTGTCTTTTATTCTGGTTTGCATGGCAGAATGCAAAGTTGGAAGTAGAAACAAACTGATGACTGAGGCAGACTGTGCCTTTTAATAGTATTTCAATTGAAAGAAACTTGTCACCTGTATAAGGCTGCAGAAGAAAATAACTTCTGGTGACAAAAGTCCTTGAGTGACACTGTCTTAAAATATGCAAGAAAGTCGTATGTGCTGATAAGTAGTAAAGGGGCAGATGGTACTGTCTTCAGCCTGTGGTGTCAGCAGGGAGAACAGGACATGAAATCACATGAGCAGCGAACCCAGAACTGCTGAAGTTACTAGCAGGTAATTAATTCTCTCAGGTGCTCTTTTTTGGTGACTTTCCCTTCTGCAAATATCTTATTAAAGAAGGTAGACACTAGAAATCAAATGAAAGATAACAGCTGTACCCCTTTCTGTATTGCAGCCCACAGAGAAATGTTGAGTTATGTTCCTTGTGTTTTACCATGTAACAACTTCAGGTGTCAAAACTGTGAAATCTTCTTTGGACTCACTACCAACACATGGAGCAGGACTTGCTCTGCAAAAATGGTTTAAGTCAGCTGCTTTGATAGGTTTCTTGGTGTTGCTCTCTAGCTGTTAATACTCACTGAGAGAGAATGTCCAGAATCTTTCAACAGTGGGAATAAAAACCTTGCAGAGTACTTCTGGCTTAGCAGCCACATATTGTTTATGAGCCCTTTCCCTTTTGCCTGCAGTTAGCAGAAGCAGGTATCTGGGCTGTTACGATTCTGCCTGCAGTGTTCTTCACTTGATGTTGCTGTCCAAGAGCATCGAAGATGGGTGGCTGTGGGGTATATTTATCCCAAGTAGGAAGATGCAAGAAATCCCAATATTATTTCAGCACTGGATGTCATAGAAAAACATTGTTTGAGGTTATTGGTGCAGGGGAAGAAGTGAAGTTAAAAGGTGAAAAGCTAAGATGCAAACAGTGGATGCAGCTGGTGGAACCATCCTGGTCACAAGCCAAAGCATCAGACTGCAATAGATAAAGACTGGCATTTCAAGGGGAACAAGTCAGTACATCTCTACCATTAGATAGCCCCGAAGTCTGTATTCAAGGAGCATAAAAAAAAATTATTAAAGGATTTTTCTGTATAACCTTTTGTTACCATATGCATCTGAGAAAATAGTCAATGAGGACACTTTAAAAATAATGTGCAACTGTGCAGAGACTGCTGAGTTGTGTTTGGCAAACACTGTCTCTGTGAATGTGTGTGTGTTTCCCAGGCTTTTTGGGGAGTGCAGCACAGATCTCTGCCATATGGTGTGCAGTTCTGCTGGAGCTCACTTTCTTTGGTCAAATGGCCTTGCCAGGGCACTCCGGTATTAAGGTAACTGTGACAGAGAGCTACTTGTTTTTAAGCACTGTTATTGCTTCTAACTCCGTGCCCACTAGGAATAGCCTTTCTGTCTTCTTGGTATGACTCATATTTTGCATGCATATAATTTTAAGATATACATTATCCCAAATATTTTAGAAATTAATCTACTGTATCAATATTTTAAAGAGCTCTGAAGACTTTGAATGTCATTTTGAGAGGAGACATAGTTTGAAAATTAAGGCATAGGAGGCAGGAGTTGGAAGAGGTTTGGGCTCTCTGCCTGTTTCGGTGACAGATGTGCTGTATGATCTTGGCCAACTGTGTAGGACTGCCTCAAGCTCAGACTCTTTCTTGTGCTGGGAGTAGTTCTGGTGCAGAGGAGATTCTACATACTGTGCAAAGCAATAAAGTGTGTTCTTTAATATTTTTACTGTATTTTTTCTGTAAAACTTTTATTTCCTTCAATGAGGTGCTATAGATTAACTGAACATCTCATATTCATAAGTGTAAGGGCTGTTGTTATAGCAAAGTGGGTTACTACTGTGTGGAGAAGGTGACTTCCAGATCTCAGCAGAAGCATTTCAGGAAAAGAGTGTTTTGCATCAATTCTAAGCAACTCCGAATTCACTGTCTGCAAATCAAAATCTTACAGTGAATTCCAGCTGGTTTACCTTAAAGCAGGACATTATGCCTTGAAGAATTTGGAGTTTTGATCCAAGCTCTCCATACCAGTAGCAAGGCAAGTCTTTGTACGTGGGTATTTAAAGCAACTTCTTTATGAAGGAGGCTGGAAGGATGGATAGAAAAAGTACAAATCTCAGAACAGAAATAGGAAGACATAAGACTTGAAGAAAAAACAAGAAAAGAGATTGCTCTGTAACTACTGTATTTGCAGTTCACAGCTTATTTGTAAATTGAATTAATCTATTAACATTTATTAAAAGATTATTTTATTCCCTACAAGCCCCTTGGAAGCTTCATGAACAGGGGCTGAACTGAAACTTTCTCCCTCTGCTTTGTAGCCCAACTCCTCAAGTCCTTCTTCCCTTGCCTTCCTGCTCTGGGAATTAAGCTTCAAAGCTCTGCTTCCCTGGACTGAACTATCAGAAGTAATTTAACCTATTGCTTTAATGGTAATCATTTGAGCATGACTGAGAGCACCTTTGGTTTCACTGGCACTCCATGGGCCATCTTTCAGTGAGAAAGAAGAGCAGGTTATGCATCAACAGAAACTATAGCCTTTGTAGTAGTGAGAGGGGTACAAAGCAATAAAGTTTATTTTTGATCTTGAAGTCAAGGTATACAAGATTGAACCTCCACAAAAGCAGAGATACTAAGCAAAGAAGAAGAGTTATGGCTTTTTTTACAAAGAACAGGGAGATATTTCAAAGTCAAAGGGGAATTTAAACTGTCAGGGAGTAATTACAAAATTGGAGCTAGGCCAGCATGCAAGGACTGGTGTCCCTGACTTTTACAAATGGCTCTATGAAATCTTAATGATGAGAAAATGTCAAAGCCTTGGGCTTTACTCCTTGGGCAGAATGTCATCTGTTGTATATATTCCCTGAGGTCTTGTTGGGCTTTTTTTTCCCCATCAAGAACTTGTTGGGAATTTGCTGTCCCAATAAAAGGAACCTTTTCTAATAGTCACTAGCATAAATCCGTGTAACACCTCTGGTTTTTTGGAACGTCTCCTATTCAGATTATTTCACTACTGTAGGACTTGAAATCAGAGAATTCAAGGAATTGTACAATAAACATGTGAATTTAAAAGTCTTGCGAAACTGAAGGAATATATGAGTTGCCTTGGCTACTTACAGGTAGCCAAAACTACCATAAAGTGGTTGTTTTGCAGAAAGCTTAAATCCTTGTGATGTTCTCTAGAGTGACCATGGGTCTGTAAACTGTCATCCTGCTATGTTTGTTGATCAACTGAGAAGGGAAGCTGAATATGAATTTCCTGTTGTATCTTCTACCAATAGACTTGATGTGCACTCTTACTCTTAGAAAGGTCATCATCCATCAACCTGTAAGATCCTAGGGGAAAAACTTCTCTTTGAAGAATGCTAGAAGCAATCTTTAAAGAATTTCAGAATGTATAGATTTTTACTTAGGTCAGGGATTTTGAGATGTAAAATTAAACTACAGAACATCTCAAACATTTGCAGTAACTTTTGTTAAGATTAAGCTGTCAGCTACCATTTTGTCCAGAGCTTTAATAGGAAATATCATAGATCTTTGCTTTCTGTAACTTTTTTTTTACCCCCCAAGAAGCATGGCAAGTATGGTAACTACATCACGTATTCACCCTGCAGACCACATATACAATTAAATAAAGGTAATAGAGGTTAGGATGTGGTTGATGTCATTTGAACTGCTCAGTACATATTGACAAAGAATCAGGACAATTTAAAAGGCAAATTCTGATCTATAATCTCCTCACAGACTATTGGCATAATATTAATGGAAAAAGTGTAATATTTGATGAATTGTGAGCCACGTTGTGAGTCTTGCCTGATGTATTGGTGATTTCCAACCTTTTTCCACTTGTGGACCACTTATGTTTTAAAGTGAAAGTTTGGTTTCTTGTAAGTTTAAACCAACCGATAACGGGCTTTCTGTTCTTAGTTCTATAAATATTGCAGAGCCCCTGCCAGGAGTCCACAGACCACAAGATTAAAACCTCAGGTTTACACAAACCTCTGTTGGATGGATGCCATCCTTGGTTGGATGGATAGGAATGTTTAACAGCTGTTTGAGTGTGTGTAGCATTAATGGATTCATAAAAGAATGAGGGAATCAGCAAGTAAATCTTCACTCAACTTTTTCAAGCTAAACCTGTAAGTTTCCTCATTCTCACATCAGTTCTCTCCACCCAGTATCATTTACAGTGCGTAGTTTTACTTCCAGAGACTGTTCCAAACATGTTAAATGGTTTGAAATGGATGTCTCCTTTGTGCTCTTATTCAACAATATTGCTTTTTTACTTTTTATTGTGCTGAAGTCAGAAAACAGATCAGGCAGTGCTTGCAGTGGAAAACACTGGTTTATTTCAAGGTTTTATATGTATCAATTTTTTTAAAGTAGTACACTTCTAATTACAAGCTATGGCTTCCAAGGTCTTTTTCTCACTCAAGATCCTCTTGTGAGACCTGGAGAGGTAGTGATTTTCACTAATTTCTCTATGTGCTTCAGATTCTATGCACTTGTATGTTTAAAGTATTTTTTTTTTTCTCAGAAAACAAAGCAGGGGATATTTTAAACAAATCAGCATACTCTTTTAGTCATTAATGAATAGAAACATTAAAATATTACTGGCAAGTCTTGAATTTCTTTCTGGCTATACAAAACAGGGTCAGAAAGAGAGAATACAAAGACTGTAGCAAAGTGGAAAAAAAGCCAAGGTGGAGGAACTGTATGAAGATGTATACAGTAGGTATATACATAAAACCTGTAATTTGGAGGCTGCATGTGGAGCGCTAGTTCTTGATTAACAAAAAGAAGATGTATAATTTAATTAGAAATGTTTACTGAGATTTTTTTGCATAGGAAAAAAAAAGAGTATAAATGAGAGAAGAGAGTACATCCAAAAAACTACTGACAAAATTGTCATTTGGCTGCCCTGGGAGGGAACATTGGCAAGAATGAGAGACAGAAAGGTCAGAGAAAGAATAATTGGAAACTGCTATTTATAGCCACTACTGCATACCTCCTAGGTGTTTCAGCATATGAAAATTCAGATTAAGCCAGGAGAAGTTAATGCAGGTAAGAAAGGTCAGGGAGATAGTCATTGCTGAATGGCATTAACTGGATCTTTGTGGAATTGTTGGGGTGGGAAAACCATTTCTGTATGTGGAGCAAATAGCTGTAGGAAGCATAGAAAGTAATCAGATAAAGACATTATTATACTTTTAATAATATTAGTTTTGTCTCATGTATGAAAATGTTTTGGTGATGTAGGAGCAAAGTTTTGTAGGTCCATACACTGTTTGCAGAGCAGAACTACTGAAAACTCAATGCTCCCAATGGAGGTTGTTAATGTAAATATGGAGGTTAAAATGACTCTCAAGCAATCTCAGTGTTATGCTCTGGGTTAAGGGCATGAAGCCCGCAATGATTATAAATGAAAGATCACTGAAGGCATTACTAGAAGTTATACATTAACTTCCAGTTGTTATCAGAAGAAAAGAAAGCTGATTTACAAATATCAGTAAAGCTTGGATGAAGATGCTCAGACCTGCAGAGATCTAGTACAGCCCCTCTGCAGGAAAGGCTGCTGCCCTTGGCTAGCTCTGGGCCACTTGGCAGAGCAATTGCCTTGTCCAGTTGGGTGAGCTAGATGACATTCTCAACTTTGAGAGGTTGGCTAGGCATGCTTGAGTCAGGTAATCTGTCTTTGTTATTGTGGTGATTCCACATTGTTTTGACCATTGCTCAGAGTCACTGAACTTTAAACTAGCATTGCTTTGCTGAGCTCTTCTGATAATGAGCTTGTCTGTCTCTAGGAGGTACCAAACTCATTGCTATTCATTGCAACAAAAAGCTTATTTAAGCTCTCCCCTCCCTACCCGCCCCCATGATAGTACTTGCTGTGGCAGTCTCAAAAGCAGAATTAGAGTCCTTACACTGAACTTTTCTGTTAGAGCTGCGAGTACCATCAAACATTCATTGTTAGGTAGTCTTTGAAAGGAATAGTACTGTACCCATTATTGTGGACTTCTGATATCCTGATTACCTGAAAGCAGTTCAGGTCAAAGACCTCGTGTTTGAGTTTTCTCTTTTCAATTGATCTCTTAGAGTTTAAGAACAGTAATAAGAGCTTAACTGGAAAATCTCACTAAAACTTAGAAATAACAGTTGAAGACATTTAATCTTTTCATGATCGTTTGTTGGGATTTTTGTTTGTGTCTACACTGTCCGACTGTGATCACATTACTGGCAGAGATGTGAAAAAGAAGCAGAGATGAGACAAACATTTGTTCTTTAGTTATCCATTTTGTGGATGAGAGGTTTGAAGAGTCAGTAAACCAAACTACTGAACTGAAATACCAGTCTGTGTCATTGGTGATATGGCACATAAGGAGATTTTTCAATTGACACTCTGCAAAATAATCTTTGAACACTCTCCCATCCCCACAAATTTCCTAAAGGTAAACTTATAAAGGAATTGCAGGGGGAATTCTTTCTGCCCGGCATCCAGGAGTATGACATAACCATAATTGTAGCAGATCCTACTTATTTGAATGTTTGTGTCTTTTTCATGGTGATTTTTTCAGGTGTTTTCTTTTCCCCTCTCTTTAATCTATCGGAGAAGAATAGGTTAGTTTATATTTTCATGATCAGTCCTTAACCAACTGAACAAAAAAATAATTTCAGTAATGTATTTTCAGTTACATGTTAAAGTTTTTCAGAATCATAATCTTGTATTTTTTTTTCTGTGTTAATTCAAGTAATCCAAGAACTTTCAGTCTAGTACTAGTGTAGTACTAGTCTAGTACTATCTGCATAAAATCTATTTTATAAACTTAGCCAATCTATAAATTGAAATGATCTTCCTTGAATTTTCTTTCTTTATATTTCATTGGTTGGAGGTTGTTATGCATTTTTTAAGTGAAAGAACAAACTTGTGAGCTGTCATCTGTTGGTATCACATGAATTTCTTTTTAATACATTGCAAATAACCCCACTGTAACTTTATTGAATTATCTCTTTAATAATGTTTGATTTATGAAAAAAGACAAGGATGAAGTGGTAAAGCCTTGGAGCAAATTCATATTAGTTTAACTAATTGGCTTCAATGGAGTTAGATTAGCAGCTAATATAAGGCACATTTTATTTCATCTATGCCACTGGCATTAGCTTCCAATTCTGGAGACAATAAGTAAACTAGAAGTCAAAGTCATAATTGAAAGTATTATCTGGACTGTCCAGATTACCTTTAGTTGTCTTTCCGCTTTCTAGTTCAGGAATCTTGTGCCAATAACCAGTGAACCAGAATTTTCTGCTGCATGAAATGTTATCAATTTGTTGATTCATCAAAACCAATTCAGTATAATTTGTTTATTTTCTGTGATTGGCAAATATGGACATGGATTTTTACACACATCTTGATATCTGGATGCTGTAATAATTCTTGTTTGGGAATCATGAATAACAATAATAAGAACCATAATCCACCTGACAGAAATTCATGATGCATATGCATATATTTTTGGACCATTTTCTTCTATAATAAAACTCAGAAAGTCTAAGTAGTGTGGCATAATGATGTAGGAAGTATAACAAGGGCAGGCTGTGAAATGTGCTGCTATCCTGGTTTGAGGTAAAACAGAATTAATTTTCTTTTCAGTAAGTTTACTTTATACAAAGTTTCTTGTCAAGGGTGCATTACAATTGAAATAGATACCATCTATGTTTCATATTTATATTTTAGATTTTTATTGTCAGGTTGTGTACAAAAAGCAGTTTTGTCTTTTCAAATAGATTTTGATCTTTTTACTTTGCAAGTTTTTCCTTGTAACTGGCTTTTCTTTCTGTGTTTGAAATGGTAGAAAAAGATGTTTCCATGGAGCAAGTGGTATTAAGAAACATATATGGCACTAAAATTTAATTCAATTCAAGCTCTATCTGATGAACCATTGAAAGCCTAGGACATTAGCTGATGCTGAAGGAAAAGTGCAGTCCATGTGGGAACCTGTAACTCTAGAATTGCAGAAAGGCAACTGAGAGAGGCAACTCCAGCAGAGGCTGGAGGACAGTCAGAATGCTGCAATATTTTCCTATTTATATTTTTAATTTATATGTGTTGAGATGTACAACCCTAAAAGTCTTCTGGTGAATTTAGTGAAGTATGAAAATAGTCTCAAAGCTAAGTGGCAGAAATGTGGCAAGGGAAAGATCAGATATTCAACTACATGATCTTTCCAAAAGTATCTTGCACAGGCTCATAATAGCTAATGAGGTTGCAGGAAAGTATAACTGCGAACAACTGAGAAATTGCTCATCTCCATTTATTAGCGCTATGATAACTTTAAGTATCTAATACACACTAAGGAAATGTTGAAATATGGCCTATGAGCTATATAGAAGACATGTCTTCTATATAACAAAGCGATTTCTTTTGCAGAACTATATGGTATCATTGTTTATCCACTTATAAAGGAAAATGGTTTTGGTGTCATGTTAGCTACGTCCAACACAGATCCAGTTCATTGCTTTGTTTGTTTTCTGCTATGTGAAAATTTCTGTCCTTATGTTATGCTTTGTGTGCCTCCAAGTTTCTTCCTCTGGCTGATGACCTCTGCCCTTATAAATGACTTTGTTGGGTAGAACAGTACCGGATGCTTTCCAGAGATTCTGGTACCTTTCTGTTGTAGTTTTATGCTTACCACTTCAGGATTGAAGAGAAAAAAAAGGGGGTCATAAACTTCCTTCTGTATATCCAGTTTTAATCTTCCTCATGCATTTCAACTTTGTGATCTTTTGTTACTTTAGTGCTTCCAGCATGCTACTTGTTTTCAGGTTTGCTCACTCAGTTGGCCATCTCATAGTTTCTTATGGTTATTCCGTATTATCCAATTTTCTGCTTTCCCTTTCCGGATTGGATAATGCACCAATAATGACCTGCATTCTTGATGGCTTGCTGAACTTAATTATACCATATAACTAATTTTGATCAATAAGATTCTGTCATAAAACTCCTGGTGCACTGAATAACATTGTAAAATAATTTCTCAGTCTCTCTTACAGTCAAATAAAAATCTCATCTTTCTCTGTCATTTAACATTTAATGCCTAAAGTAAATTAATTGGATAACTAAATTCCTTTAGAGCAGAGTATATTTTGAGATTGGGTGGCAATGGTTATGAAAATCAAATATTGAACAGGCTCTGAAAAGCATTGAAACAAAGGCAGGAATGGCCGTAATTCATTCTTCCTCAGTGACAATATGTTGGATCTTGTTCTTCTAAAACATTGGAGATCTACTGAATTATCAAGATCTAGATAACAAAAAGATGGCAAACTGTCAAGTAAGTGAAAGGTATTTTCACACTCTTTCATTGGAACACGATAATTGATGTGTTTAAAAGGAGAAATCAACGTTCCTACCAGTAGCTGGATATAAAGCTATGTGATTTGTTCTCCTGTTCCAGCCTCTACAAATTAAAAACCCAGTGGCAGGAAAAAGCCTCTTCCCTGTAGGGGCTAAATGCAAGTAAACAAAACAAATTGTCATTGAAGATGTTCTGATCATGGCAATCCTTGAATATTTAGGGCATGGAAAGGCTAAGGCAAAGATACAGCTTTCCTCTGTTGAAAAATGTCACATTAGAGGTAAAGCAATTTAAGGAAGGATCGTTGTTGGTAGTATTTTTACTTCAGAATGAACCTTCATAAGGTGAGAAATCAAAAGACAGAGAATGAGGACAAACCTAATAGCTGCATTAAACCAAAAGCTATCTTCAAGGTGGTGCTATTTAGGAAGAATTACTTTACTGAGAAGGTGGTCAGGCACTGGAACAGCCTGCCCAGGGAGGTGGTGGAGTCACCATCCCTGGAGGTATTTAAGAAATGTGTAGACGTGGCTCTTCAGGGCATGCTCTAGTGCCCGAGATTATTGATTTGTGGGTGGGTGTGATGTGGTGTTGTGGGTTTTCTTTTTGTTTTTTTTTTTTTTTTAAAGGTTGGACGATTTCAGAGGTCCCTTCCAACCATGGTGATTCTGTGATAATATACAGTGTGCTGAGATATCTTTCTCTTTTTGCAGAAAAACTTTAAAGCTTTTGTTTTTTCCCCAGCATGGAATCAAAATTTCTCTGTTGCTGTGTTCCTGACAGCATCACACTAGAAAGGTATGTTTCCTCATTTAGAAAAATAGTCTAATTCATGAGTAATTCTGTTTAGGTTAGAATTTGGTCACTTGTAGATATTGCAAACATAAAATATTTTATTTCTTTATATATGGAAACAATCAAACCTGCACTAGCTTATGAGTCTCATAAATCCACTAAGGGCAAAGATATCAAGAAAGGGATGCTATGTGTTTGAGGTAAGATAAGATTTTTAACAATTTACAATAGAAATTTGAAAAATTTTTTCTCTTTAAGGAAAACTGCCTAGGCAGAAATGATCTCTGACCTATTCCTGTTTTTTCTATTGCTGTATGTCTATGCAGTGTTAAAATCACATGAATCATTTGCAGATGAGGCCTCCTAGCTGTGCACGGGACCCAGTGCTTCCCACTCCTGTGAACTCCCCAAGGAAAAAAACACCTTCCCTTTGGGGCACTTCTGTGCTTGATGGGAAAGGCACTACTTGTTGCTCTTTTGTGAGAAAACCACATGTGGGTGTTGATCATCCACCCAGCTCAGGGTTTGTTCTTTGTCAGTGGTTGTATGTGATGTGGTTTAGGGAGACATTGATGAACTTGTTAATATGGAGAGGGAGAGAACTGAACCCAACAAGGCTGAGAGAATAATGGTTATTATGAAATGTAATCTTGTCAAAACTGATTTACAAAAAGCAGACAATAATTGAGATAAATGACTATGCTCCATTGCACCTCTTCCCCCCCCCTACTTTCCCTCCCAGCACTACAGGGACATACAAATGTGCTTTTGCTTTTTTTAGTGTTGGCTCTTTGTCAAGGTTACCATTACTTGACTTTCTGATACTGTGTTGTAAAACTCTAGTCAAATTCCTTTGACGTCGTGTCTGGAATACAAGGCATGACTTCTAGGGCTTCTCTTAGAAACATGCACTAACCGACTGGAAGCAGTCATATGCGTTTCAATAAATGCAATCATTTGTGTGGTTTGGAGTTCATGTGATTGTAATGAGAAACAAATTTCTGCAGACAGCAACCAGAGACTCTCTATCGCAAGTGGGAATGCTGGGAAACTTTGTATTGAAGAATATAATGTTTTCTTGCAAAAATTTTAAGTGGGTTTGTTTTTTATAAATGATCTCTTTGAATGTCAGTTCATTAATGTCATGAGTCTTGACTTAGAAATGTCTGAGCAAAACCAGGAGATTGTAACTGCTGGCATCTGAGGAGTCACCTCCTAATTTAGGGTCCAGGCTGGTTACAGTGGTCTGTTTGTGCTGTAGGGGGTTGAAGGCAGATGGGACTGAGCTTCGCATTATGCTGAATTCCTGGAGTGGGAGGCCTTGATAGAGATGAAGTCAGTGTTACAGGCAGCCCTTTTCTTCCCCTGGAGTGAGAGAAGTGCCTCTGATATGGCTCTGTCAACACGTACCTGTTCAGAATTTCAGATCACTGGTTTGAATAGCTAAGAAACCCAAAAGTGTCTGATAGAAACACAGCGAAATTTCAGCAGAGGAACTTTTTAGAGTCTTCTTCAAAGAAAAAAGTTGTAAAAAGTCCAAAATGACTTGATTTAGAGAAAATTTAGCTGACTTCTTAACAGTGCCACATTTGGGCTCTGACTCAGCAATGCTCATGTGAGTAACTTCCATAGTGCCAGTTACTGAAGTGTGTTTTAAGAACTGGAGCCTTGGAAATTGAAGTTCATTGCTTAAATGCAAAAATACATGCATCATAGTCTAAAATAACTCAGAAAAGCAGCAGGATAATTTTGATATGTAATACTGTCAGGGCACGTGGGGAAACTATCAGTTACTATTTCTCAGCATCCTAAAGAAGTTTTATTGCTCAGCGTATCCAAAATCTACTCATTCCTTTACGTCTCCACTACACTTTGAACTTAACCAAGAACCCACTGTCTTTATATAAGTTTTCTTACTCTCCGTGCCTTATAAAGCCAGACTCTCGTGCTGTCTCCATTCTTCTGCTGCCACATTATCACCGTGCTTCTTACTCATATTTCTGCATTTCCATATCCTGACGTAAGAGATGTGCCCTCTTTAGGATAATACCTTCTAGGATAACTCCCTAAGTCATAGGGGAGACTATGCTGTCAAAGAATCCAAAATCCGTAGTGCTTTTGGATTCTTTGTATGGGCTTCCCAGAGTCGGTGTCAAACACATCCAACTGGAAGCTATGCAATACTGCAGAAACCAGTGTAGCAAGAACTGCATCTAAACAGATTGCAGGTCCTCAGCCTCTCCCCCACTTCCCTGTGAACCTTGGTGCCAGGGGGCACAATCTCTGATCACCAGCCAGCAATGCACAGAGGATAACCTTAAACTGCAGCCAGCAAAGAGAGCAAAATACGCTTTTCTGGGTGCTGCAGAAGGTGAGTGACCAAAGGTGAAGTCTGGCGGCTGTTCTGTGTCTTGTTCCTCCCAGAGATGTGTCCTTCTTTGCTGACCATACACTCATGCTCTGTAGCTCCCGCCCAGCTGGGGCTAGGAGCAGGGGCTGTTCAGCAGTGCTTGGCCTCTTTGGAGCCCCGTCTGGCTTGTAAGCTGTGCGTTGGCCACCACCGTACTGCACCTTCTCTCCAGCATGTTATCCAGAGAGGGGTTTGTCCTTCAGGCCTGGAGATAATACCTGGTCTCAACCCATCCTTATTGCTAAATCACTTTGGCAGCAAACTTTATTTACATGTCATAATTACCTTAAAGTCTCATTACAGCAGACACCTGGTACTTGCCATCACATTTAAGGTTGCAAAACAGTTTCCATAGCAACAGCTGTCTCTGCACACCGTAATTTTGTAGAGCATTTCCCTATTGGCTAAAAAAAATCCACAATTGCTTTCTGTCCAAGGTTTAATTTTCCCATCAATCAATTCTGAATTAATTTGCAGTGAAAGAATATATTATTTCTTATTAGAAAAAAAATACCTCCCATTTTCTTCTGGGAAAAACTGTTGAAAAACAGACACGCTGAGGACAACTAGTGTTGTTCGGGCTGCAAAAAAAAGTTTGGTTTTAATTGAAGTAAAATAATATAGTGTATGTATGAGGCAGTGATTTGGTTTTGACTACTTAGATGTACTGTGGTGTGTCTGTCCTTTTACTTGCTTGCCAGTTTTGAATACTTAAACATTTTTAAAAAGTAATAAATATCTGTCTTAAAGATGAGCTTTTTGGGCACATATTGTACCTTGAATATTATCTGTCCAAACAGTAAAAATGACCCCTTGTTTTCAGACTACATCTCTTTCATATTAATGTACATGTAACGTTGTTAGAATAAGTCAAAGTTAAAGCCATGCTGGGAGATTTGGAGCCTCTGGCTTTGAATTTATCCACTCTGACAGGAATCAGACTCAGGATTTTCTTCTTTAAAAGTTTTTAACTTAAAATTAGCAAACTGATTTTCCTCAGATTTAGACATGTACTGACTTCTGAAGAAATCTACAAAGCAAAATTTGAAGAAAAATACCATTCCAGTTCTAAAATGATTTGCATTTAACAAAACAAATTGTAAACCAGTATAATCTTAGTAGTGCTGTTTCAGATGTAATTCTATCCATATTCAACCATTGTCTCTTAATTCTTTCATTCTTGGATCTCTTCAGTTTCTCAAGCTTTATGAAAACTCTTTGTATTGTTTTTTTTTTAATATTCTGCAGGTTCTACTTTGTTAAGTTTGGTAGATTTTAAACAATATAAATCCCCTTTAAAGGATTGAAGGATTTAAAATGTGGGTATGTATAAAGACTCAAATTTGGGAAATAGCAAACTGTATAGGAGTCAAGAGATATTTCTGTTCCTTTTAACAGTGTATATACTATGAATATTAATTTAGAAATGCATGATCAGCTCTCAGATTTATTGACAGTTTCCTGTGCGTCACTTTTGTGTCCACAGCAGCTGCAGCAGAATTACAGGCCTCCTGTTGCACTTTCTGGTGCCTAGCAGTTCTGTGCAGGGTGCTTTGAATGCTTCCAGCTTGACCCTAAATGCCCTCTCATCCAAAAGATTACAGCCCAGAAGTAGGTTATTTTCTTTAAAAAACAGCAGTGCAGGTTAATTGCGCATTTACATCATGAGAGATCAGAAGAAAATAACGATATTATGTTTCAATTACTTGCATTTTTTTGCATATATATGTTACAATAATCTTCAATAATCTGAGGATATCAGTTATATTGATGTAATGAAATAATTTCCTGTTCAAACTAAATATATGTGTATCAGTTTCTATAATACAATATGTGATGGAATGAGTTAATGGAAATTACTTAGGTATAAGTAGAAAATGAAAAGCATTGAATTACATACTGAAAGTGTGTTATAAGAAAAATAAAACAGTGCAAAAAGTCTGAATACTAAAGCTGGTAACGTTAATGTAATCATAGAATAGATTGGATTGGAAGGAACCTTTAAAGGCTATCTAGTTCAATGAGCAGGGACATTTTCAACTAGATCAGGTTTCTCAGAGTCCCGTCCAACCTGACCTCGAATGTTTCCAGGGATGGGGCATCTACAGGTTGCCACACATGTGCAACCTGGGCCAGTGTTTCACCACCCTCATTGTAAAAAATTTCTTCCTCATGTGACCATATTTTTTTCATTTAGCATTAAAATTTATAGCATTGCAATATCAATTTATTCAAAATAATTGGCTATAGAACTTGGGCTGCAAGTCTGAGGTGGATTCAGTGTATTTGAAAGCTGTTAAAATAATGATAGAGATTTTTGGAAGGAAATATCTTTTCCAACATACTTGTGGTCTGGGAACAAATTTTGCTCCTTAGAGGACCAAAACACATACTGACTTTAAAAAAGACAAGTGGTCCAAATTCTATTTGAATAAGTGCCTCATCAACTTGTCCTTATCATGTTGTAATGGGATTAATGAATGGTATATTTAGGACAATTACATTACACAGGAAATAAAGAATGTATTTCCTAAAGTATCAGAGACATATACTTAGTTCTATTAAATTCTATTAAATTATTTCCACGCATTTGAACTATACCTCTTTAAATTGGTACCTCTTTAAAAGCAGAGGATTAGCAGAGAAAGGCTCGTTTACATTCACTTTTTCACTCTTCTTTCAGTTCTTATCCGCCAAGTTCAGACCTTCTGGGTTTTTTATCATATTTTTATTGAAATGTTAATGTATAATGTGAGAGCACAAAAAGACTCTAACAAAATGTAGGGGGAGAAAATCACAGGCATCTAAAATAACATTTAGAGTAACTGAAGAGAATACATGGATCTTTTGCTGCCTATGTTCAGATGCTGGCTTTTAGAAGCTGTTAATATTCCTAAACATTTGCTGAATGTATCTATTTCTTGAACCTGATGGGTTATTATTTTTCCATCATAGCTGAGTTCGTGGACTGTTCTCTAACAGTAACATAGTTTTTGCAGGCTGACACTGCAGATTATATTGCAATAATAAACTCTTCACTCTCAGTGTTTGAATAACATAGCAGGTCAATAAAATAGATGAAAGCTGAAGTTTACAAAGACAGGTCTAGCTAGAAAAACAAAATGATCTGTTTCATATTCAACAGCAGGCAGGGTGTTACTATGAATATCGATATCCAGGGATGCCTTTGTTAATGAGAGAGGGTATAAAATTCAATAGCAAAACAATACATTTTTCCTGCAAAATAAGTAATTTTCCTGGGTGTGTAGGCAGCTTCTGCAATTTCCTTTGATGCTTTATCATTGCTACATTTTTGTGTAGTTTATTTCCAAACACTTTTTATAAGATGATTTCTCTTGGAATGATTGTCTATTAATGTTTGGGGCTTGATATTAGTGTTTGATGTAGTGATACCATCTTCTGACAAAGGCTTTTGAGGAATGAGAATCACTTCTTTAGTATTTTTAAGAAAATAACATTTCCCATATAGTCAGAAAAAAACTCATTCTTTTGATTTTAAAGACAGTCAACATGCTGACCTGAGCATGGACCTCTAGGGGATTATTTGCTGTTTACATATATCTCACTTCCAGTGTTTTGGACAAATTCTCAACTCTTGATCCAGCCCTGGTGTGGTGCTAAAGAGAGGAATAACGGCTGGAAATAGGCAGAAGGAGTCACTCCCCTTTGCGAGGAATCTGTGGCAGGGGCAGAGCTAGGTCAGCCAGCTCAATACCACCTTCTTTATGTTCTTGAGATATTGGGTTTTCTTTCGGTTTCAAGCACCTGCCATGGTATGGGAAGAGGGGATGTTGTGAAGTTTATTCATTTTATGTTTTGCTGGCAAAAGCCATTCCAAGAGTTCTATGAAGCCAGTGCAGATCTGAAACAGCCTTTGCTCTAATTGACACTGAGAGCAGGAATGGACTAAACTGTGTTTCTCCAGGAATGAGACAAAGGAAAACAGCTGGGATAATATTATTCCCAACTCCCTTAGATCTTCTGATGAGCATTGGAAGACCTTGCCTCAGGCTGCTGAAGTTAGAGATTGGATTACAGTAGATTCCATTCTGTTGTATTTGTTCTTAAGTGTGATTTGTATCCACAGAAGGAAAAAAAACCCCAACAAACCCAAAACAGAAAAAAAAAGTTTTCAGTCAGGGGACTGTCATTTTTACTGCACTAAAAAAGTGATGAGTTGACATAGAAAACATTTTTTCCATGTAAATCAGTATAGCGCTTGAAGAAGTATTATTTTCATTTCACATTGTCCTATAGGAAACTTTGGGTCATTTCTTATATCTCTGTTAAAAGCAGAGAATTATTGGCAGTGACTGGAAACATGTCCCTGCAGAGAGGCTGTTTGAAGAAAGGAAGCTGGCCACCATAATCACTGTAAGATTTACAGTCGGTTTTTATAGAATCATAGAATTGTCTAGGTTGGAAGGGACTTTAAAGATGATCTAGTCCTACCATCAACCTAACTCTGACAAAAAAATAAATAAGAAATAGGAAATGAAAATTACTAAACCATATTCCTGAGGACCATGTCTACCCGTCTTTTGAACACCTCCAGGGATGGTGCCTCCACCACTTCCCTGGGCAGCCTATTCCAATGCTTGATAACCCTTTCAGTGAAGAAATGTTTCTTAATATCCGATCTAAACCTCCCCTGGCACAACCTGAGGCCATTTCCCCTTGTCCTATCTCCTGTGACTTGGGAGACAAGACCAACCCCCACCTCTCTACACCCGCCCTTCAGGTAGTTATAGAGCACGATAAGGTCTCCCCTCAGCCTCCTCTTCTCCAGACTGAACAACCCCAGCTCCCTCAGCCTCTCCTCATAAGACTTACTCTCCAGACCCCTCAACAGCTTCGTTGCCCTTCTCTGGACCCGCTCCAGCACCTCAATGTCTTTTTTGTGGTAAGGAGCCCAAAACTGCACACCGTACTTGAGGTGGGGCCTCACCAGTGCGGAGTACAGGGGGATGATCACCTCTTGGGTCCTACTCACCACACTGTTCCTGATACAGGCCAAGATGCTGTTGGCCTTCTTGGCCACCTGGGCACACTGCTGGCTCATGTTCAGCCTGCTGTAGACCAACACCCCCAGGTCCTTTTCTGCCAGGCAGCTCTTCAGCCATTCCTCCCCAAGCCTGCAGCGCTGCATGGGGTTGTTGTGACCTAAGTGCAGGACCCGGCACTTGGCCTTATTGAAACTCATCCTGTTGGTCTCAGCCCATCAATCTGGCCTGTCCAGATCCCTCTGCAAAGCCTCTCTACCCTCCAGCAGGTCGACACTCCCACCCAGCTTGGTGTTGTCTGCAGACTTACTGAGGGTGCGCTCGATCCCCTTTTCCAGATCATTGATAAAGATGTTAAAGAGAACGGGTCCCAGTACCGTTTTACGCTACATGTTTTACACTAACAAGACATGATGTGAGCTACTCTGGTGGTGTACTCTTACCTATACACTGGGAGATCTCTTCTGCAAGTTTTAAAAACATGAAATAGATTCTTTCCAATCCTCCAAATGCAAGCTTTTAATTTTAAATCAAGTACCTTGGAGAAGCCCAACTGAACTGCGCTGACAGGGCAGTTTATCAAACTACTATGTGCCTTTCTAAAAGGAGAACAGATTGTTTACACAGGACCAACTTGCTAGGAAAACACCAACTACTATATTTTGACTGCTGACTGGCATTGATGATATTTGAGTCTATGTTGCCAATTACAAGTTAACTATTCCAGGATTTGCATAAGGCTGACCAGTGTTCAGATCCCCAGCCGCTGCTTTTACTGATTGCAACACTGCAATAGCATTGGGAACACTTTCTACTTAATAATTTCCTTCGATTTTTAGGTTTGTTAAAAATTTGTGAGTAGTTCAGAGAGCTTCTCGGCTAATATCTGGGTCTGTTGATTTGAAACTGTTAAATTTTTCCAGGTGCTGCTTTGGATCTTTTATTACATCTCTTTTGTTCACAGTCAGGTAGGATGAATAGATCATTTAGTGGTCTGTTTTAAACATAGCACAAAGAATTTAGAAGCATGTCTTCCTTTTATGAATTGATATTTGATTGTACAACCTGTATAAAGCACCGAGTATATGCCTTGCTTATAAGTTCTTCTTTTCAAAATTTGCTTTTAAAATCATGTTCTTGATGTCTGTGACCCCACTGGCTATTTGATCGATTCCTTCAGTGTCTGTTATCAGCCATTTGCACTATAAATCTTATAACACAGGTATTAGACTTTTGCTTTGTACCTTTCTTTGTAAGATAGAGTGTTGTACTGATAATTGAACTGCAATTCTGTTTGGTTTCCCTTGTTTTTAGATATGCTGCATTTTTCAGGTTTGTGAAAGTGTGGGTTGCTGGCATTCAGTAGGATTTTTGCTAGCGTTTTCAATTTGAAATGCAGTATTCTTAGCAGGAATGTTTTTTCTATTACATATGCGTAGGATATGGAAGAAGAAAAAGGTTTTGGGAGATGGATACTTTATAATTCTTGTTTTATCCTTTTAAAGTTTTTTTTCCAAAGAGAGAAATTACAAAGTACATTGGATATAGCATGAAAAGAAAATAATGCAAAGATATACAATACCAAAAAGAAACAACTGCTATATAAAAAAATTCTCTGAAAAATGGGCTGATTATACAAGAGAGGTTTTATTCAGGAGGAAAAGAGTAAAGTCAAGATTTAAAAAAAATATTTTAAGTTTCAACTTCCTAGCTAAGCACAGAAGTCATGTAAATGAGGGGAAGGTGAAGCAATTGAGTCCTTTGAAAGTGAGACAGTGTCTCTCATCTTAGAATCAAGAGGGAATTCAATGAACTATTTAATATAGACTCTCTTTCAAGTTTATTAAATAGGATTTCTCAGTTTCTGAACTTGCACTGGAAAAAGTTCTAGCTGATGTTAACACTATTTTCTCTATTCATGACATTGTAGTTCAGCTTAGAGACAGTAAAGGACAGTCTCCTAATTGAGAACTGACCAGAGTGGTTTTATTACATGGAATGCAGTGTTTCGAGAACTGTGGAGAGCAGGACTTGCTAATTATATATCTAGACTTAGATTGGAAAGAAATATTGGTAGTACCTTTACCAGAAATAGCAGCTGAAGTTTTACAAAAAGCAAATCTAGTTTGATTCATAAGACATTATGTACTATCATCAAGTGTTCATTGCATATGTGTGGCCCAGATGGCAACGCAAGGAACTTATCAATATGAGGCAGGAACACAAGTTATGTATTATTCAGACTGAAAGCTCACTGTGGTTAGTTAAGCTTCTGGAAAACAATTTGATCTTCCTGAGCCAACAGTTATATATGGACTAGTGTGTGTAATAGCAATTAACCAACCATTTCCTATAAATGTATGTAATGATTCCTTTTGGTTTTATGTCTCTAGAATGTTCCTGGCCATGTTTAAACTGCCTATACTTTAACTGTGTGCTGTGCAAAGAAATGTACATGCTTTTTGGCTTACATTGGCAAGTCGTTCCCTGGAAGCCTTCTCAGTACTATGTCTGTAGCTTTCTCTGGACTGGAATGGCTGTCCTTATGTTCTACCACATACCTCCCTCCTGTCATCTCTTTCTAGAATTGAAATTGTGTTCTGCAGACTTTAGCATTGGTCTTTCTCATCTCTGCTGTTCTGATGGGAAAAGAGATTGAAATCCTTGTATTAAGTTGCTCAAAAGAATAATATTTGCATTTCTTTGATCTTTTAGAAGAAAATTTTCTGGTTCTAGAGATTTTTTCCCCATTCTGTTTATTATTTGTTTCTTTTTCAGTGCATTAATTCTGATGCAATTTCTCATGTTCCTTCTTTTCAAAGAATTGAACTGTAACAGGAACCCTCCAGATGTTCACTGCAGTCAACATCAACACAAATAATTCATTTAGTTTCTCTGCTGAGATTCATCTAAGTTGCTGGTTTTGCCTCCGATCAGCCACTACCCTATCCTTGTAAGAAGGGATGAGACTGTGCATTCCACTATACACAAAGCTGCAGGTCACTGCTGCAGTGTCACAGCATCTTCAAACTAAGAGAGATGTCTTGCCACTGAAAAGACAGGACCCATAAGTTAACATGAAACTATGCAACTGCAATTTGAGGGGTTTATGTACTTGAATATACAGAATTACAGCGGTGGTCCAATCTAGAAGCAGAAATAGTGTCACATGTAATGTTCTTCCTAAGCTAATGTAAGGCACTGTCGATTAACTCAATGTCCTGCAAATGCAACTGCATTAGCTGCATTACATCCTGAGTCGACTAACATTGTCTCCCATCCGCTTGACCTGGAGCATAAGCAAAGAAGTGTCTACGTGGTTGAGGGTAGACAGAATTAAACATAAATACAAAAAGTCTGAATCTTTCTGAACATGTAGGCTTCGAGTCACTTAAGCCTTGCATATTAGAGCTACATCTAAACTGTTTTAAAAGTCTCAATCTAAATACAATGCAATTGAAATATCTGATTGTAACATATATGGTTGCAGCAGTCTTCTGATCGTGAATTATGCTCTAGGAGAAACTATGTATGGTCCTAGGAATAGAAAAATGGAAACGTTTGTGATTAGATTACCTTCTAATTTCACTCTTTGTCCTCGTTTGAGGTAAAACAGAACTAAATTTCTGTTAAGTAATTTTACTTTTTAGCTAAGCCTCTTCTATCTAACTAAATTATCTGAAATTAACAGCCTATTGTGCAGAAACTGTTCACTCAGAGTGATAAGACCTGTATTTACAGTTTATGCAAAAGAATGGTATGTGGAGAGGCTCTTGGTTATACTTATTGGTAAAACAACCAAGGTCAGCTCACTTTATTTTTTGCCCTGTGGAGGGTCAGAAGTGGAAAAGCATGGAGAAGTCACAGCTGTAGGGAGGAGTGGATAGAACTGGTAACCCAAAACTGACCAACAGAGTACTCCATCCCACCTGCATCATGCTCAGGATAAAAGCTGAGGGCTCAAAGGGTTAGCTCTCTTCTTCGATGGCCGGTCCAGTCCAAACCATGACATTCTTAAATTGTATAAAGCTGGATACTTTGTTCTTCTGATGTTTTGTTGTTGGTTTTTTTTTGTTTGTTTGTTTGTTTTTTTGGCTGATTTTGGAAACAAATTACATGCAAAGAATCTCCTAGGAAGTATAAAGGTTTACAGTGTGACAGAAACACTGCTCATTCTGCTATTGCGAATAGCAGTTTCTGGATTTCAGTGCTGAGTTGCCGTTTCCAAATTTGCTTACAGAGATTCAAAGGAAAATAATCCCATTTGCTAGAAATTTTGCAAATGTAATATTTTTCAATAACTTCATGCGATTTGGTAATAGAATAGCATGTTTGCAATGGGCTCAGGAAAATAACTTCTTTTTTTTTTTTGAAAGCTAGTATGAGATAGCTGAAATAAGGAGAGCTTGGGCTGTTTGGACTAGATATTATCTCTGAGAAATAAAAGCATAAGGAATGCCATCTGGTCCATGAAAATATGCCATAGAAATTATTACAGTATTAAAGAAAATAGTCTACTAACATTTAACAGTGTAATTAATATCATTGCTAAAACTTTAAATAGAATGGCAAAACTGAGGATATGTTAGGAAATTCTCCATTGTGAGAAGAACAAAATTCTTCTATGTCATTTATGGCCCCTGGTCACCAGTTTAAATAAATCAGCTGATGCAAGACGTTAGCAATGCAAAGCTGGTGCTGAATTACCATTTCGGCTTTCCTTGTGATGGAAATGTGTATCTGCAGCTGCAAATGTAAAACCTCCTACAGATTCTCAATGTTCTGTTCCTTAGATAGCTGGTGTTTCTTTTGGCACTTAAGGAACCCTGTATTCATCTCTGGAGATATCAAAATATTGACTATGACAGCAATGCATATATCACAAGCTGTACAAAATGAATTTGTGTCACGTCACCTGGAGAGCCTGATAACCAAACTGATCATTTCCAGCCCTGGGAAAGCTTTTGTGCTCTGATGTGAAGAAGGAAAGCCTGGATGGTTTGGAAGTGATTAGAAAATGGTTATCATTTTAGAGTGCAAGGCTGGCAGCTTTTAACTTGGCCTGGTGAATGTGTGTCTGCCTCTTTCAGAAACAGGTGGTGGACTTGAACCAAAAACCATACCAATTACTTCTGCCAGTCCTACCTGGATGATGCATTTGCAGCCAGGAAAGTGCATTACTGAATGCTTCTCTGCCACTTACACCACTGACAAAGTCATTTCAGCTGTACATACAGAAAATATGGGAAGCTAACAAAAATGTTCTCATTAATTAATTTAATACTGGACTCTGGGCAAATGAATGAAGTTCCTGGTTTCAAACATGACCATGATTTTTAGGTCCTCCACATGTTACAGGCAAATTAGCCATTTGCTTTTTCTGAATTCAAGAGAATTGAACACCTGCTTTTTCTATTAACTACTACTTAAAGTACACTCTAGATTTGTAGAAAAAAACACCCTCTGAAAATCAAGTACTGAAATTTGAGACATTTTTGAAAAATGACTTTTGATTTCTTACACTTCAGTGTCCCTATCTGTACAATGGCCATCCCAGCTGGATGTTGAGGAGGCTTGTCAGCTTACCAGTAAGCTGGGAAGAAGTCATTAATATTGTTTCTCAGATTGCACTGCAAAAACTCAGGAGAGGAAAAGTCCATGGCAATTCTGTCTCCCCCATGGAGCTTTTTCCTTGCTGTTCTGTCAGGGGAAAGGCTGAACTTCTGCTGCCCTTCAAAGGACTTGCCTCTAAATCTCACAGGTATTGGGCCCTATGCAGAAACTCTGAATCTCCATGGCAGTTGTGTGCCACCGGTGGCTGTGTCAGCACAACCTTAAGGGATCGGTACTGTCCGCTAAAGTATTCAGCGGAAAAGATGAATTTCTACTCGCACTGTGTTTCTCCATCCTTTTATGCCCATCCATCAGTGTATCTGCAGAAAGTGAGGAATATGTTTCAGTGGAGTGGCCTCTGCTCAAAATACATATGGTTGGGACTCTCTGTGGGGAGCTTTTGTAGGCCTATATCTGTCCCCTAGAAAATGGTTTTGTTCTTGCCTATGTGATGTCTACTGTATATGTAAGAAAAGTCCCACTATGAGCTTGCTGGGCTGGCAGTTAAATACATTAAACTCCTCTAATTGGAATGCTTGCCTTGAATAGTAAGATCCTGGGTCTATATTTACCTTTGCAGTGTCTAATTAACTCTCTGTGAGATTGGTCATTCAAGCCTCAGGTTTCTAGGAGCTACGAACCGATCCTTAATTCCCTGTTAAATGCAGAGATTTCTCATTTTAAAAGTTATCCTTTTTATGTTGAAATTTAAATAATTTGAACATCAAGTAGGCATTGAATTTTACATCATTTTCTCTCTGAGCTTTGATAAAGCAGTGAGCCTGCACAAAATGTAAAATTGTTTAGCTGACCAGCCTGAGCAAGCCTGTTTTGAATAAAACTTTCTCTTTGCTCACCAGTTAGAAATTTGTGGAGATTTTGATGGTAGGTATGAAAGGCACCTTGTCTGCACACCAGAGCAGCTCACAATCATTTGCTGGAAACTGCAGACTGAGGCAGATTGTTGTGCAATCTGGACAGCTTCCAATCTGTCTTCTCTGGTGCACTGGTGCTGCAGGTAGCACTGACCCATTCTTTGCCAACTTTTATATGGAGTTATTTTAATTTATATGAAACTTCATTTATGAAAGATTAGGTTTTTAAACCCTTGATTGATTAGTCTCATATATCTTGGAAGTCTTACATTCTTGGTAATGTATCTGCTCAAAGTCTCACAATAGTATTTATAGAGTTTTCTATCATTAGTAATTTCTGATTGATAGGTTTGAAATTTTGGTGGCTAAAATAGCCTGAATTTGAAGTTTCTGAACTTTACTTTTAGTATCTCTATTTCTTGGATTGATGTTGATACAACCTCCCCCCCTATACACTTTGCACATGACTGTGATAGTCCTTCCTTGCAGTATTCCTTGCTTAGTCCTTATTGATGGGGTTGTTTATAAATTTCCTACTAAATTTCATGAACCTAGCACTGTTGAGAACAGATGTGCTGCTACTGGGATACAAATGGAAAGATTGTATGCTTGATCCTGCTTATGCATGTTGGGGTAAATGAGCTCCAGTGGGGTGGTGGAGCTGTACCCACCAAATCTGACTATAATTGGAGATAAAAAGCAGATAACTAGAGACAAGATAATTATGCATGTGAAAACCCTTCCGGCAAAGGGACACAATTGAGTTGTTTTGCCTTTGGCCTCTCAGTAAGGAAACTGCTTGATGAAAGAGGACTGTATTTTAATAACATCTAATTTCATAAAACCAAAAAAAGCTGTTTGTCCATCTTAGAATAGACTGCTATATTTCCTATTCTAAGGAAGACAATGCTGAATTTAAGGTATGTATTTGGATCAAAATCTAGCACCCTCTGTTTCCATCTTAAAGCTTAGTTAGCTGTGTACCCAGAGTAGCAAATCTACTGATATTACAGCAGTTACTCATATTTTATGTTTCCACAATATTTGAGTTATTTCAGGAACAATATAATATGGAAACAGAGACACTGTAAATGGCCCAAGGTCATAATGGTGGTACCAGTTAGAAAAAACAGACAGGTTTTTAATATTGCATTTTATAGGCAGTTAAAGATGCACCCAGTAGCTTCGTGAATAAGATTCTCTTTTTTAATAACCTGTGGGCCTCTAAAAAGCAATGACAATAGCGTGATTGTTCTGCAAGTGTATTTCTAGGGCAAAGTGTAACGACATATTCATAAAGTATTTTTGTAACACAGAAATAGCAAGACTATGTTCTGATTTGTTTCTTGAGCTGTTCTTCCCCCAGATAAGATGTGAATGGATGAAACAATAACACCACCATTTTTTAAGGATTACTTCTGGTTTCAATGTGAAAAAAAGGGTGGGGGTTTTTTTTGTGTGTTTTTTTTTTTTCCTATTTTTTAATTATAGGACTGTATTTCAAAGGTAGTGACTAATCTATATAAAAAAAAAGTTAGGGTGGCTCAGTGTCCTATTTATTCTATTTGCTATTATCAGTGTGTAGAAAGGTCATTCTGAGTTTTGGCAGCAAATTTTGTATTCAGTGAAATCTGCATGGAGCTTTGCACCCAACACAAATGCAAGAGCCATCCTCATACAAGAAATCTGTTCTAAGATCTCTCCATTGCCAAGTAAGGTGGTAAAAGGATGACACCAGTTGCAACTCAAATACTTATTGAGGAAATATTACAAATGACAGAACCTATTGAACATGACCTTCTACTTAGAATGCCAATCAGGCTTGTCTAAGGCTTCTAAAAATGAGAGAAAGAAGGTCCAAATTAAAGGGATGGCATAGGAAGTGATTGCAGTAGTCAGTTATCTCATATGGGACAGGTACTGCAGGCAGATAAAGACCTGCAAATGAGTGAATGCTTGCAGGCTATTTTGATGCTTCAGAAACGTCTTCTTTACACATTTTTCTCATCCTAAATCTTAATCACAAAAGACATTTTCTAGATGGTTTTCTTCATTTCTGCCTGGGATGAATCTCTACATAGTTACATGAAAGATACACTGCATATAAATATTTAGATATTAGAGGAAAGATGGTCTGAAATGTCTTTACAGAGACATTCCTTTGCAGTAGTAGTAAGATAAACCTTGTCTCTGTTTTGCAGACGAAATTAACTGAAGTTGTTTGCCTCGAAGATTCAGATCTGGAAAGACTCAAAGACTTTTCTGTGTAAATAGTGTGCTGACAGTGGTATACCTCTTATTGTATGAATAATTTATATAGATCTGGATAGCTGCTGTATGTTTTAATGTCTTTCAGGTAAATGTATTTTTTTTACAAGTAGACAAGCCAGACAGTTAAAAATCTGTTACTTTCTGGCTTAAATCATTCTGAATAGTGATTAAGTCCAAGTTATAGCTGTTTTCAGTTATCACTGCCTTGATGCAAAGTTTGCACTTCATCTGTGCAGCCTCATTGCCCTGAGATTTTGCCTAGCAGTTGGAACGGAAAGGTGCTGGAGACCAAACCTGGTTACTATTGTATGTGATAAGCAGGGTAGAAATGGGCTTTCACTTTGTGTGGCACTAGGTCTGGGAGCCAGTGAGAATAAAAACCAACATCATTTGAGCTGCTCTATCTTCAGCAGTACCATGGTGATCACTGAATACCTAAAAGCAATTATACTGAATTTATAGTCTTAGATTACAAGATTTTGTTTTAAGCACTGTTTCATAGAAATGCTGCTATTGAAACAAATAAAATTCCAAATGGGAACCGTTGCCATAGGAAAGTCCTTCAGACCAGAGCGCTGTCTTGCATGCCTGCAAACCACTGTGTGTGCAGAGGTTTCCCTGTGAATGACAACTCAAGGGAACTCTCATGGGTTAGTTCAACCCTGGAACACGATGATACTTAGAAACAGGGGTAATTCAAAATTGCATTGCCTGTCTCCTTGCACTCATTGCTATTGGGAAAGAGCATGTTTTTAATATTACTAAAGAAAAAAAGCCCTGGGGGTGGTGTAAGGAAGGCAGACCAAGTCACTTGGCCAACCCATATGCATTTTTCACTCTGAAGCAGTATAGCAGCACTGGGATCTAACATGCAACCCTTAAACTTGGTGCAGTCCATCCCTGGATGACAATGCAGTGGGATGTGGTGATTTATATGGCATTGTTCCCAGGAGTGTGATCTTTGAAGTAACTACTCTTTTCCAGAATATTAAAACCACTAAATAAATATCAAATGGCATCATTCAGTGAATGAAGGATAGTTAAGGCAGTGGATCCTCATTCACACAACTCTGATTTTTAGATCATTATATATAAAGCTCATGAATCTTTACCAAACTGCTACATTTACTGAAATCCATAATTGATTTTTTTTCACCATGAGACTTGTGCTGAACAAATCAATTTTTAGCATCTACCTGAAAGCAGAGGTCATAAATCACCTATTTTACTACAAACTCTTGAGATTTCAGTAGAAGGTTTTTAAAGCCTGTTGGAATTATTTTATATGAGGGGAATATCTACTTATTCTGCTGTAAAATGTTCCTCTCTAGCAAAATTTATGTGTGCAACTAGGAGAGGTTTTACTTGTTCTGGTATTTTGTTTTGGCTCTAGATGCTTACCAGCTTTTATTAAAATGGAAAAGTACATTGAGCTTAATATTTTGTTTGAATTTTTTTTTTTTGTTTATTTTTACATAGTCTTCTGTAAAGTCCTTCATGAAATTTAGCATTTGTGTTTCTTTAATCAGTTACTTAATTTGTATGCCATTCACTCTTAAATACCTTGCTTGGAGACAAAGCCTTACTATATTAGATGCTATGGAAACGTGAAGGAAGAGGACAATCTGGTTTAACATCTGCTACTTGGTCTTGTGGATGTGCCCTTACGTGGCTCATTTTATGCAGCATACACAATTCCTGTCATACTAAAAGCAATGTTTGCCATGTATTAACTGAACACATATAAGTCCTTGCCTAAAGGTTCAGGGCTACAAAAGCTGCTTGAATAGTTCTTGGTAACAGACTGTTCTTAATATAAGGTTGTGTGTGTATGTTTGTGTCTGTAAGGAAGAGCTGCAGGTTAAAACACATTTTGGGAAGGAGCAAAAGAAAATGACAATTACAGTGTCCATAAACTAGCTTCATGTACACCTGGCTAGTTTGTTTCTTTCCTAAGTCAAGCCATGAACTATAAAGAACAGATTGTATAAGAACTACCTAGCACAGAATTACCTTCTCCATATTAGCTGTCTTCCCATGGGTGTCGTGGCGTAAGGTCTCTGTATGCAGTTCTGCCACTGACTCAATAAGCAATCCTCATTAGCATGCTTGCACTTGTGTTTCAAGGTGTCAGTGCCGTGCACCTTTGCTCTTTTGCTGTCTGAATTGGGATGGTGGTATCTTAGTGTATCATCTGTCAGTGAAACTGAGCAGGTTTATAGGATTTTGTATAATTATAAAAGATGCAAATTGCCTGTGCTCAGGAACTGGAGAGTAGAGGTTTCCTTGTGTTCTGGTTCAGCTTCTGTATCCACAAATTAGAGATTATACTTAACCTTGCTTTGTGCAAGAGTTGTAACTCCTCAACTGGTGCAATTCCCTAGGATTATCTTCTTTCATTTTACAGGTTGTAATTTTATTTCATCCACACTCCTAATAAAACAAAGTTTTACATTCTAATAGAGTTCAAATTACACAGCAAATCCATAAACAGTATGGATATTCAAAATTTAATTATGCAAATAATCTAAGTACTCCACTGAAACCTTAGGAGAGTCAGACTCCATTAATTGCTAATAACTGAAACCTTTTAGTGCTTATTGTGTTTGTTTTTTATTTGGAGAAATAATTTTTGAAGGAAAATGACAATTATTTAATATTTTGCTTCCAATTCCCCTACAAACATAATGCCCACAGCTAGGAACTTGCAGGCTGTGAATATGCAAAACCAACTATGCACCTCAATAATCTTAAAACTGGATGGCTTACATTTTCATGAAGCTTCATGATTGTCACTGATGAATAACACTGCCCATTTTATATATTTCCTACCTCTCTCTATGAATCTCCGAAGTCAAATCTCTTGTGGTTTTCTCTATGGGATGCAGAGAATGCTTGTCAGGTGAACTGAAGAACAGCAGAATAATAACTAGCTCTTTATTTATTTGTCCCATTACAAATGGGGGCTTATACATGTTAGTGATTTACCAGCTACAGGAACACATTTGTTTTGTGAGGATTGGAAAAACATATTTTCTGAGTAGTTTACAGCGTGTAACCTATAATTTCAGGGACTAGACTGATTATAGAGAAGAATCTATTTATCAGCCCTGAAATAACCAGCCCTTCTGGATTGCATGTCGGTTGACACAATAAGAGAGACAGAATTCTAATCACTCTAGAGAGTGGCTGAGGTTGAGTCATGTAAAGATAAACACCACCCTGCCCAGACTAGAAACATTCTGCTGCCTTGTGGCATGTGCAGAAATTCCACATTGAAAAGGTAGCCATGAATTGCATGAAGCCCCCGGAAGAACCTGGGGGCCGAGTCATGATTTTCTGTATTTCATTTTTCACTTTTTGCCTTAGATCCCTTTTGGATGTAGATTCACACCATTTCCTTCAAAGCCTCTTTATTTTATATGTATTCATCTCTCTTCTATTCCTCTGTATGCAACATTGGTGCTTTTTGATAAACAAGATGTGAATTCAGTTAATTTTAAGTCTTTGTGACTTTCCTATTACAAAACGGCTTCACTACCTGTATGAATAGCTTTAGTATAAATATTTTGAGGAGGCTTTTAACTTGTATTTCACATTGATATTTGAGAAGTGTTATACGTTTATTTAAAACAGCAAACAAAGCAGAATAATCACCAACTGGAAAAACAACCACTATTAGTTTGGTCCTCGTGATACCAAAAAAACTCACCTGGAAATGTTATTTCCATAGTCCCTCAAGATGAGAAATGAAATTGAAACTTTCCTGGAAAAGGCAAAGATGCTCTTGGAGATGAAATCTGATAAAAATCCATCAGTGTGGCAGAGGGAGATTGTAATTCAGGGCAGTTCACCTGTCTGAGCTGGAAGGACTCTGAAGCTGCAGACAGTGAAAAAATGTTGGGTCTATTATTTGCATATTTATGTCAAAGCTGAAGCTTGCCAAATTTAAAATGTCCTCCTAAGTTATATCCCATGACAGGAAACTTGAAATGGGAAATAATATAATTTTGTGATTAGAGTGTAACTTGTAATATGGCTGCTTCCAGAAATCTCTGGTTGGGTGTCTCGCAATGAGTGGATTTTTCTTTCATACAGCAGTACTTAACTTTGATTAACTGTTATTGTATTGATAACTTTAATCTGAATGTGGTTTTTTACACGCAGATATATTCCAGTGTGAATGGAAGATTAAGTCATCGTCAGTATGATAGCAGTACTGGTACTAAAGATAACAGAATTTATACCATTCCCAAAGGCTAATTCCTTTCTACATCTCATTTAGAAAAAGTGCATGGGAGTCAGCAGGTGGGAAGAGAGTTTGAAATTTTGGAGGGGTATCCTAAGCCAATCACAGTTCTTTTTTTACGAGTAGAAGCTGATCAAATTAATTGCATTTTTATGGGTTATCTTTGTCATTGGAGATGCATGACATGGACCTTTTCATTTCAATGCATCTTCCATGTGTTTGTACAGCTGTATTATGCTCCTTAAGGCATCTGCAATTGTTGCTTATGGTGAAAAGTAATATTAATAAAGATGTCAATGTACCATGTTTGCTCAGAGAAGCTGGAACCATTCTCAGCTGGATATCTACACAGAGCAAAGACTGGGTAAGGAAAGAAATTATTTTTTCATATAGGGACTCCATGGGAATATGACATGTATGTGTACCTGAAACCAGAGTGAAAAATGTACAGTGACAATTGGTATAAAATTATATTGACAGACCCTGATTAAGTATATTTGCTCAGAGGCATCATTCTGAAATTCCTGATGTTAACAGAGATTTCAATACTATGTTCATGCAAAATTCAGAGAAGTTATTAACTGTATTTCTCATTGAGTAATTTTCCATTGCACTTCCTGCTGTTTGCCTTTTAACACACCTCCCTTCAAATATTAGCATTTTCAGTTTAAGTAATAATGTGTCAATTAAAATTCAGGATGCAACAAAGCTGGAGGTGTATGATCCTGCCCTGTGTAGTAACAGCAATTCAGATTCTTTTGATAAGTCAGGGCAGGCAGGATTTCACTCTTGCTATTTGAAAACAATCTGTTTTAAGTAATGTTTAAAATTCCAATAAATGCAAATTTTTCAGCACAGGTCCTGTGAAAGGCTGTAAATGTATTAGCATGCACTTGCTCAATGTTTGGGACAGTTGCTTGCTTTGTTATGCACACAGGTGGATACGCTTGTGTACTCTCACAACTAGATCCAGGTGAGGGAGGGAAGAATAACATGTGGGAAAGAACCGACATGTGCTGTAATTTTGATGTGACTTCCCATAGACCTTTTGTACTTTGCAGATGTTTGTACACTTAAATTTGGTAGCACAATAACAAATTTCATCAAAACCAAAAATTATAATATTTGATACTTAAATAGACAAATTAATTTTTTAAAATGCATGAATGTCATCAGTGGATATACTTAAATGTTCATATAATGAAGCCCCTCGATAATTATACTTTTCCCTGCATAGGACAGCAGATCATATTCAGAATACTTGCAATCAAATCCTTGAAAAAGGTTTTTTAATATTTTAGGCTAATATGTATTGAGTAATTTGCTGTTTGCAGAGACAATCTTAATTTAGTTGAAAAAGTTTATTACTTATCATTCAGCTCTAAAGTAAAATATAAGGGATTTATATTGATTACAATGGAAATTGTTGTGGTGGTGAAGCCCTCTCAGGTTTAAGATCTAAAGCCAAGTGACATGTAAGGTTAAATCTTAAAAATCAGACTCATTAACATTTTCATATTTAGTAATTACACTTATCACACTGGATGTATTTTATTATAGATTTAGAATTTCTGTAGTAATTGTGAGCTGATAGTATAATCATGGTCTTTAAGTATAATATTCTCAGTTTGTGTTTGCTTGGAAAAACTACTATTAAAAATAATAATAAAAAAGGTAATGTATCTCCTGAGGCTCTTTTTCATATTGAGGAGTGTTTGTGATAAGACATCCCTAGACATATTGTTTGTTTTGCACAGAGTAGCTTTTTTCTGTATGAGAAGTAGCAGTAGATTAGACATGCTGCCTTGGGTTTACAACACAGAAGTATTTAAAACTGTCCTTGATTCAAACTTCACCTGTGTACCTACAAATAGTGTCACATTTAAATAACTTTATTTCCTTTCTTGTTTTCTACTCATACTTTCAGAGACTTATCCTTTCAGAAAAAGGGTGAAACATTCTGTTGGGGCCAAATTCTGCACTCAGATTAATTCAGCAATGTACTTCAGGGCAGTTGTATGACTTTAACCAAGGACACAATTTGATGTAATTTTCTGAGGACAGCTGCATATCAAGATAGCCATAGAGTTACTGACACCTGTATAGTTCAAAATCATTGTTCCTAATTTATTACTCCATTTTAGTTATTTAATGTTAACCTTCCTAGCAGTTAGACGCTTGAAATACCATCTCTCCCACCAGCCTTTGTGTATACAAGTGATCAGGTAGAAATGGTAATTATATGTAATAAATAATGACCAGATACAAATCAATCTGGACATCAAATTTCAGTGGCAAACATGCCATATGGCATCAGGGCTATAGCTGTTTAGATGTGTGAGTTGGTTACAAAAAATTGAAGTTATTAAAAATTCTACCTATTTTACCTAAATGTTCTTCAGGCTTTATTTGATTTTAAAATCAATCCTGTTTCTCTCCTACATTTCCAAGCATTTTTTTCAGTCTCTGAGCAAAATGTCTGAGACTTTTCTCTGCAGGCCTCCAAATTGCTCGATTAATATCTGTACCACAGGTGCATTTACAAGTGTTGTCAGCATTTTCAAAAGTGGGTGCCCAAGAGCTGAGCACTTCTCTTGAGAGCACCTGAGTAGAACTAGCCTGAGTTTCAGACTAGCTGAATTTCCTGGAATGACTCCAGCACTTTTCAAACTAATGTATTTTCATTTGAAGGGTTAAATTCAAGACTTGGTTTTGTTTTGGGTTTTTTGGTGGTGTTTTTTTTTTAGTTTTTGGGTTTTTTTGTTGGTTTTTTTGTTTTGTTTTTTTTTAGTTTTGGGGTTTTTTTGTTGTTTTTTTTGTTTTATTTTGGTTTTATGTTGTTTGTTTGTTTTTGTTTTTTTAACTGCGTAACTGAAAATGAATCTTTGAAGGGTTAACTTTTAGAAGCTTTGGGCAACATATGCTGGTTGAAATGTTGTCCACCTGGCTACTATTTGGACAGTCTAGCTGCATTCCGGGCTTATCACAGGTCCAGAGTTGAAATTCAGTTAGTATCAGCTTTTCAAATACCTCTCCTTCAAATGCATTCTGTTAAGTAGCTACCACAGAATGTAGACTTTGAAAAAAGAATTTAAGAGAGAAGTGAGGGAAAAGTTACAAAGTCTCACCTGATGACTAAATGCTGTAAGAATTAATTGTATGCCAAACTCACCTGGAACTGAACTATGTTAACACTGGCTGAGCTCTGTGCCTGAGATTCAGAAATGTCTGTTTCAAATTTTGTGATGCCATCCCACAAGATAGAAAAATGCTCTGTTTTTGTTCCCGTTTTAGCTTCTTTAACTCTTTACATCTCATGAGTTGCTTGTATCTAGAATTCTCCCTCCTCGCTAGTTCACAGTTTTTGAATGTGAGTAAAAGTATTTTGGGATTAATTTGACTAACTACCAACCAGCCTTCTGTCACACTGACAGTTCTACATTCAAAACATATAGAAATTGCTGCTGTTTAATCAAAGATGTGTAAGCACATATAATGCAAACACATAAATTATACAATAATGCAAGCTGCATTATGTTATGAGACATGTAAATTCTATGTTTTAAAGTAACCAAACACATTTTATTTGTTAAATGAAAATGAAGGGTAAATTGCAAACACCTGTAATGGTGCTGGAAACCGCTTTTGATTTAGAACCATGCCTAAGACTTCCCCTTGTAACATGGTGACAGTAGCTTTGCCTGGTAGCTTTGTTAAAATATAAAATGTAAATGGCTGTGCAATGATTTATGAAATCAATAAGTATTTTGATGATAATCTGCCCACCAATTCTATCCTTACAACTTGGTATATTCAATGTTAAGTTTCTAGAATCAGATGTAGTAAAATAGATTTTATTATTATTATTATAGTACAAACTCTCTAGACCTAGATCTGCCAAAGGCTGATGGGAATGTTGTAAGTTTAGCTTAATTGTAATTAATTAGTTGAATCCTTGTACCTTTGCAAAAATTCTGGCCATGATAGATAGAAGTTGAAAAGCTTCATATTTGCAGTCTTGATAATAAAGTAAAACAAGTAGAAGACTTGTAGCTTGCAGAATGAGCTTTTTGCATCAATTATCCAACCTACTTTGCTTTTGTAATGATTTTTCCCACTCATTTTTACCATAGACAACATAATAGGAGTTTTTAGTGCATAGTGTTGTTAGTGTCCATTACCTTCAAAGTACATAGAGGTCCTTTAAGCTGTAAAATAACATTTGTGTCCATATACTATTTTAGGCACATTTGATGGCCCAGCAGAGCATTTTTTTTCTTTCTTTCACTATTTTCCTCAAAAAGCTAAACTCCCTTCTACTTATTCTTTAATATTCTGGGTAGTGACTGTATCTCTATTGCAGTCTATAGCAGTAACTAGATCAGTACTATTTGGCTGTAGTTTCTTTCTCATTTATCTCCCTAAGCTCAGTCTGTGGACTTGATAATGGTGTTTAGGCTTGCACTTGTGGGGTGCTAAGTGCAGGTTCCTCCAGGCTGGGTGTTCAGTGCATGTTCAAGCCTACATGAGCTGGGTTCTTCATAAAAAGAAATCACAATGAGTTCATGGAGGAACTGATGCTTCACTGCTTTGACAATACGAGCTTAGAGGGTTGTGGAACTGCAGTAAATGCAGAGCACAAAACTTGCAAAATGCTCATATTGATTTCATTAAGTGAGAAAGATTCTATAAATTAACAGTTCCCACAATAATTTTAGGGCAAGGCTGTCCAGTCTCAGAAATTTCTATTCTGGATTCGTGGTCAGACTCTGTGTCAGACCAGGAGTACCACAAGAGCTCTTTTCATCTGTGAGTGGAAGGAGACAGCAAGTCGAACCCTTGTTTGGAGTGGAAGGTTCTGATCTGCTTTAGGCACGGAGAAAGGAAGATTTTCTCTTAAAAACTTGTCTGTTCAGGTAAAAAGATGAATTGGAGAGATCATTTTCTAACACAAGTATTGTTTTAATGTTACAAAAGTAATAAGAAGGTAATTTAACATTGATTAATATTGTAGCCATTGATCATGATAACATGTTACTTTGATCACAGATAGCTCTGCACATCCAAACATGTATTATTGCTTTTCCTTGCTTTTTTTTTAAAGTTGTTATATTACTCTTTATACTGAACTTTTAAAAAAGAAATATATTTTTATTCCTAAATCTTAACCTGATATGTGAAAAATGCAAAGAATCAAATATGTTTAAAGCACTTTAAGAAAGTCTCCTTTTAAATAAATCAAACAAGTTTACTGTGTCAGTGACTGGAGATCATAACAATAAATAGTTTTCTTCTGGAAATCATTCATTTAAGAATATGCCAGCTGTAGTCTAATAATTTTACAATGTGTTCTGCAATATATAGGACATTGAGGTTTAATATAATCTAACTTAGGACACTGAGATTTAATAAAATCTAACTTACTGAATGTTTCATGTTTTGGGAAGAATTTTCAGACTTTTCTGGGACATGCTTGAAATATTTAGTATTTCCTCAGACATAATTGTATAATTTTGAGAAACAACATGAGATATGAAAATACATATCTTTTCTGCAGATAGAGGAACTCTGTGCCTCTATTCAAATTCTGTAAATGAAAGCAAATTTTATTTATAGTTCTACAATGAGTGTCATGGAATGCGACATGACTAGGTTATGTACACTTCATGTATCAGAAAATACACTGTAATTTTATGATGAAATATAAAATCAAAGGACATGAACTCCTTATCAATATTATAGTTATGAAAGGCTTACAACTTTTTCATCAAGTAAATGGGGCAGAAATATATTCCTAATAATGCTATGCCATGATATTTTCCAATAAAATTCCCTAATTTAAAGAAACTAATATGTGTAAAGGAAGAAATATAAACTTACATCTGAAAACTACCTTCAGAAGCTTATGAGTTACACCATCTTAATGAAGGTCTGATTGATGGCTGAACCAATTTGAAAAGAAAGTAGAGATAAAAATATTGTCTGAAATTGAAAGTGATTGCAGGAAAATTTAGTGAAAAGTAGCCTTTCTGACATATTGTTTTTCTAATATCAGTATTTGTGTTTTATTCTGGAATATATGTTATATAGGGATTGATAGTAAAGTGCTGTATTATAGAAGGACTCTCTTAGAACTTTTTAAGTAGAACTGTTGGCTCCTTGCCTCTGATTTGTCAACCCGTCTCAGTAGGACAGGTACACAGGTATCACATTTCATTAAGAAAATTGTGTTTAAAATTATGTAAATGTCTATACCTGCTGTATCGAAGCTCTAAATTGAGAAATTATATTTAAAAAGCACTGGACTCATGTCCGGCCATTTAATCCTCTGTAATCCTGCCTTCGTAGGATAAAAACAGAGCACAGTATTTCATAAAGCAAGACAATTTTTTCCTCAGCTGAGCCACCTAAATACTTTATAGATAATGTAGGAAGAATTTAGTGCAATTCTAGTCTTCAGCATTAAACCAAGAACATGCCCAGGATTTTTAAAGTACAGATTCAAGCTGGAAAGTTGTATCATTTGATCTCCATCTAGCTGTTCCATCAGAAATTTTTAATTCATTGTAGGGAGAAGTAGTCAATGTGACAGTGTTCAAAAAGGAGTGATGGTGATATGATCTCATTGCCTAAGAGTCTTCACTATACAAAAAACCTCAAAAAATTCTTTTAGTTTCACCTGAATATTTCCTTATCTAAACCCTGCTGTGTAAGTCTCAGTTTAATTTCCTCAGAATATTTCAACTTTCAGTCCTCTACCTTACTATGTATCTGTATCATAAGTGTTGATGCTCTATATATTTTTGGTGAAAGTATAGAGAATATTTATTGCTTTATTTCTACTTTTCATTACCATCAGCATTAGTCTATTTAGATGTTGAAAGCATTAAATTGGAATGTGCATTGCAAAAAAAGCACAGAATAAAATGAATGTGTGTATGTATGTGTTGCATACAGTGAAAATAATGACATTAATTTGCAGTATCTATGAAGGGTTGACATTAATTCAGAACATTTTTATGATGCAGATCTAAAACTTGCTGGTGATGGATGTTAATGTTGTAGAAAAGACCCCAAACCAATAAATGGATTATTTGATGCTGACGTAACACTGGATTTCCTGGTTAAGTATACATACAAAGAAAGTAAAGTGAATAGAATGTACAGGTAGACTTTCTGTTAATTTCTTTTTCTTCTGAACCTTTTTTAGTATATAAATATGATAGTGTCCAGACATAGGGAGTGCATTTCACACAAGTATTCTGTTTGTTATCTTATACAAAGGACCACTTCTGTCTATGGTTACAGTGAATTGTTAGAAATACTTTCTTGCCAATGGTTGATTCTTTGTTATTTTGAAAATGTTTGATCAAAAAGACATCTTCTGAAGCTGTGTGTGCTCCAGAATAATCACTGTATCACTTGCTATCTCTTGGGTCAATGTTCAGGCCTTTGAAACTTGACCTGTGAAAGACACACTAAAGCTGTTTCTAAGAAAATAATTTGAGAAAAAACTCCTTTTCCATTTCAACTGAAGTAGACTAGTTAGAAACCTTCACAGACCAGAGAATTACAAAAATATCCAGTCTGTTTTCATAGGGCAGATTAACAGAAACAAATAAAAAGATTACATGTCTTTCAGCTTAAGATAAATACATATTTTTGATATACTTTTAAGTTTAGAAATACATTAGAAGATTTTATTTTTAGGTAATCTCTTGTACAATCTGTTTTTCATAGATTTATATGCACAATGTAAATTGATCCGTACTGAAATGAGAGGATCAGAAGAGAAAACAACTTTATTCTGACAGCCCAGTGTAATGGCCAAGAGAATGACTATTTGGTGGACCCAGTAATTCTTCCAGGTGACATTCCAACTGACATCCTCTGGTGTGTTTTCAGACACAAAGAAGCAGATTAAGACCAAGTTAAAGATCTTGGTAGAGTATTCCAAATTAATTTAAAAATGCTTGAATATTCCCTTTGGAAATGGATGATTAAGTTCAACTTTTTTTCCACTGATTAGAGAAAATCCAAAGGTTCAAATTTATGATTTGATTTCCATGAACTTTTATATGCAAACAAAGTCAGTTTTGGGTTTTGAGCTCTTTTTTTTTTTTTTTTCC
>NW_015090862.1:6635136-6665116 GCF_001431845.1 Calidris pugnax
CGCTTTTTGCTCATTCATAAGGCAGAATTCCTGCTGATGTCCATGACTGGGAATCTGCAGGTGTTCACCTGAGTAGAAAATGAGTAAAAACGGAGGAAAGACCATTTTTTTTTTTTTTTTTTCCTTTTTTTTTTTTTCTTTCTTTCCCCTGTTTGTATAACTAAAGCATTTTACATGTAGGAGTGTATATGTCACCCCATAGAAATGCAAATGAGATTCTCAAATGATGTGGTAAACCAAAACATAATCATATACAGCGGTTTAGATGAAGCTTTCTTTCATTTAAAATATAAATATAATAAAGACTTGGGCAACAGTAGGAAATTGTTATTGATTTCCATGCATGACGCACCACTGGGTTCTGATAAAAAGCTGATTACAAATATCCTCCACTCAAGAAAATATCCAAATGTTCTGCCTGGGGCAGCCTAGTAGCTGGTGTTCAGCTGTGTCACAGCCTTTGTGTGAGAACCCAGACAGAGCTAATGAATGGTGCCATGGTTTGGACAGACTGTGCATTAACTAGAAGTGCTGCAGCTGCTCGCAGTCACGGAGTTGTTTTTCTTTGAATTTACCTATTGTCAGGAAGTAATTGGAGACAAGAGCTGGTAGGAAATTTTCTGATAAAATAAAATACCCAGCAGATATTGAAAGTTGGTAATTTCCTTTGCTAGATGAGGCTACGGGTCAGTCCCATTTATGGACAATAGAAATTATGGGTCACAGCCCATAGGGGTTTCCTGTGATAAGTTTGCTCCAGAGATGTGGGCCCTGAATGTGTTAAATTAAGTCCTCAGGGAATGAAGTGACCAAGGGGACTCTGTCTGGAATCCTGCTGTACTGTGAAATTGTGTTAAGGGCTGCAAGGTTCCTGATTCCTGGCGGTCCTGGGATTCAGCTTGTGTGGAAGATGGTTGCTCTGCCCAGGGAGCAGTGTGGGAGGACCCCTGCCCTGCTCAGGGTCCTCTGTGCTTCGCTGGTCCTATGAGAAAATTGTCAAGTTAATTTGACGTGAACCCAGGACCTTTTGTTTCAAGAATACTGCACTTCAATGTTTTTAGGGCATTTTCTCAGAATTTCTGGTTCATTGAAAATTAAGAGAGAGGCTGATGCCAAATCAGAATTAAATTGTTGTATTTATGAAACACCTATCTGTCCTTTAAAGCCAGGTTTACTGACTACAGGGAAGATTCAGCTCCTACAATTCTGTAATTCAACTGGAAGACAGTTATAACATCTCTAGTGTGAAATACGGTTGAAAGAAAGTCAAAAGAAATACTGATTTTCCATTGTATATGTTCCTTACTAGAGAGTTTTTCTTTGAATTGATTGAGATGTTATCAGGTGAGCTATTTTGGTGATTTTTGCTATCCTCATTTACTAGGATATAATTTTTCGATGATCATAGATCATTTTTAGATGATCTATAAATGCAAGCAAATACACCAGTTCTCATACTCCATTAGACTAATTATTGTATCCCTTTTAGTTTGAAACTCAATTAGTTGAATACATAGCTAGGAAGACAGCGATGTATAGTATGAAAGAGAACTGGAAAGTACTTTTAAAATCACTGCCAGAGAGGGTACCCATTTACGTTTGTGGTTTTTTAAAAAACTTGTAACTTAGTTTCGTTCAGAGAAATAGCTGGTGTCCTGAAACACATTTAATAAGCTTCTGAATTTGAGACATTTTAGTGGCTTTAATAGCTAAGACTGAGCTGCTTTTGGCAGTCACCGATATGGCTGGTTGTGATGGTTTGTCAACCCAAACTGTTCATCAGGCTTAGTCTGGGGAATGAAAAATGTCAAAGTTATTTGAGAAAGCTCAGCAGGAGAGTGGAAGGTCCAACAGTTGCCATTAAAATGTTATGGATATGGTTCCAAATGACAAGGGGACAACCTTGTGCAAAGAAATCCAGACAGAACAGAAAAACATTTCCAAAATGACTGTAATTATTTTGACAGAAGATATTATATGCCAAATTTTTAAAAAATGGCCAACCCTCAAATTGTCATAACTAGTCTCAGGAGAGATTTAACAGTCCTTGGTTGGTGGCATTTCTCATGGCAGGGGTGACAGAAGTGATGTGAGTCTCTGTGAGACAGGTAACAGTATATAGTAGATGAGAAAACTTTCTGTTGATTTGCTTTCCACTTGCAGTTTTATCCAAAAGGATTTTGTACCTTGGTGAACATGTTAGTCATTTTGTAAAGCTGTAGTAGAAATCACAAAAAGTCTAGTGAGCCAAATTGTGTAGCTTTGGACATTTACATTTATTCCTGTGTATGCACTCATTTATTTTACTTCTACGATGGTGCAAAAACCATTTTAATTTTATTTTAGTTTTTCCTCTTAGAAAAGAGGAGATGGTAGAGACATTTTTCCTAAAAGATAATACTTGAAATACTTCTTCTTTAAAATATCGTTACTAGCACTTCAAGATAAAACAATTGTTTATGCTTCTGCGGAACTCTTCTAGCAATGAAGAAGGTCCACTTTCTCTTTGACAAGTGGGGTTTGTAGGCTACCAACTAAGAGCTTGAGTTCAGTGCTTGAATGCGTGCTTGAATAATGCAAAGCAGTTTCTTCTTAATTTGTGAGGATAAATAAAAAGGTGACAATATACACTTTGTAGAGAGTTTCTTACATTTGACCTTGTTCTTTTTCTGTTGCTTTTTTTCTGTTGATTCCTTTAATTCCTCCTTCTGCTTGTAATGGCATTGAGTATCTCTGAGAAGACTGGGTGGAATTGAGCCTGCCTGGTGCATTTATGAAGGCTGCACGGGCAGCAAGTGAGAAGGCTTGAATTGGGAGCAGCCAGCTTGGCCTCAGAGGGGGTGGAAGAAACTTCCTGAGGTCTGGAGGAGACTGGGTATATTTTTCCACAACTCAGAATGAGCTGGGTAAAATCAATTCTAGAACTAAAGATGTGCCTGCATGTACAGTAGGCTGGGAAGAATTGTGTATACTTTACTGTGTTCCACTTTCATTCTCCTCATGCCTTCTCTATTTAAGAAAGCAATTCTTTTAGTTTAATTCCAAGGAAAAGTGTCTCTTTGGAGTTTGAAAGCCTTTCAGTATTCTTTTGGGAGCTTACTACACATGAAGGTCTCTGCAGATGGACTGCAAAGCCCTGGCCACCTCAGGGTCACTGTTTCTGTTAACTTCTGAAATAATTGTTCTTGGCCTTAAATCCTGTACATTCTTCTCTCCTGTATGGCTTTTTTAGACGGCATGAGCAGCAATTGCATTGTAGCTGACTCTACAGTGTTTTTATTGCTCATCTAGGAAAGCTTTAAACTCTACAGCTCTGTTCCAAACAACTTTTGGTATATATATTTTTTATTATGTTGTAAAATAGAAGCTTCATAATCAGTTGTCAAACTTCACTTTGGTGTAACTCTATGGAACTCCAAAAAGGATGATGTGATTCTAGATCACAACAATCTTTGGATTCAATTGTTTTGCTTATGGTTAATGTTGTGAGCGTTAAGCAGTGCTAGATTTCCCTCTGTCTTTGAATATTAACTCCCAAATATATAGGCTCATCCTGTGACATCATGCTCGTTCTGTCTGTAAGATGCTAAGCCATATGTTTTCCAAGAAGTGTATTCTTTGTAAAAGAATGAACATGTTCATTGTAAGTAGGATGGGCTATATTGCTGTTCAGTCGCAAGCACATTTTGGAAAACTATGATTTTTGCCCTGAGGGAATGATTTCTTTGCAATGTGGTGAAACGTCCCTGGGTTACTTCAGTAGAAGTCACTTTGAAACTGAAGCTCTGCTCAAGGAAGTTAATTCAGGTTGTCCAGTTAACCTGGTTTTACTGGTTCCTGAAATTGCATTTGTGTCTGTCTGTGATCCTTTGTGGTCTCCTCCACATCTGTCTTCAAGTCTTGTTCATTTCTGTTAGAACTTGCCATACTCAGAGAAAAGAGGGACCATTAAACAGGTTTGTATTCTATTTGACCCCAAGGTGTATATGTTTCCATTCCCTAGCGAAAGGGAAAAAGTTCTTTGATGTTTTTAAAAGTACAAACAAAATACTTGGTCATAATGATGCCTGCCAAAGTATAAAAGTTTTTCACCCTGCAATGATAATGTTGTCATTGTTGCTTTCTTAGTTGCTTGACTTATTTCACTGACTTTTACGTGTTTCTGTAGGAAGATACAAGGGAAGTTTTCTCAGATACTAGGAACTGCTGCAGAAAATGTTTTGCAGCTCTCCTGAAGGATTTCAGTGTACCCTGCAGAGTAAGGGTTTGAATCTGAATGAAGGTGTATTGTTCTGAAGTTCTGAAAAGGAATGTCCACAGGACTCTGCTGTATGTTGTAGCACCTGGATTCTACTGTCCTCTACTTTCCTCATTCACAGCAGAGAAAACTTCCACTTTCAGTAAGATACAGCAAATTTAAAAACAGTTACATCATCCTGCTTCAAGTTTTCTCCAGGAAAACTTGAAATGATTGGGGTTTTATGGTGCTAAAAGCACACGCTTCCACACTGAGAATACTCATTGCTTTCCTATACCACCCTATATGTGTCTGTCTGATGTATTTTGCTATGTGTTTGTATTGTAAGTCCTTTAACAGAAGGAATGTAATTTTATTATTATTATAAATACCAGGACTTATTTGTTAGATCAACATGTATAGCTAGGTATATGAGAATGGAAGAAAAGGTTTTTAAATATTCCAAAAATATTCCCTACACATTTTTGCTATCAAAAATTCTTTCCCTTTCTTTAAGCCAACATTGCTCAATTGGAGAATAAAAATTGCCATTTAAGTGACTGAGTAGCAAATCACAAGCACAAATAGTGATCAGTTCTCTAATGGTTCATAAACTGCAATTAGTTTGTAATAATTCATAAGTAATATAATAACTCGTAGTACCATTGAATAGTGGAAAAACTAGTTAAATTCCCAATTTTTGTTACAGTAATAGAAATGGAAGAGGGATGAAGTTTTTCTAGAAAGATATTCATTTTCCATTACTAGCCTAATGCTCAGTTCTTCAATGTTTTGAGGGCAGATGAACTTCTGCCTAATGTTGTGTTCAAGAGGGAAATTGCAATATGAAAGTATGAATGCTCACTAGATGTGAGGTTGACAGGTAATGGCAATTTTTGCTGTGTTTGAAGAAACTAGATCTTTGAACCTTGATTTTTTTCCAATGTTTAAAGTAGTGGAGAATAAAGTGTTTTTAAGAAAACTAATTTCCCACCTGCAGAGCAAGATAGATACTGAGTAATGATTAAATAGCTGTAAGCTGCAAATCAGTATTAGTCTTGGGCAGTATTGCTAACACTGACGTTATCAGAGTGCTTTTTTGTTAACCTACATGTTACCCATATTAGAGAGAAAGGTATTTTTTCTACTAAGAGAATGGTCATTGCTGGTAGAAATAGATGGATTATTTGGAATACTGTTCTCATTACTTCCAGGAGTGACAAGAGCAATAGGTGCATATTTACACAAAATTGGCAAACTTCCAAGGGTTTCCCTGAGCAGGAGAACTAATGCAGTTTTCTTTTTAAATTATTTTTTATTTATGTTGATTTCTTTTCCACAAATGTAACACAAAGTTTCTAGTCTGTTATCAGCAGATACTATGACTCCCCAATATAATAATTGGAGGACCTTCTTATTACCCCAGAATTTTATGCACCTGCTTAGTATGTTCCTGGCATCCTTCAGTTTGCCTTTAGCTCCCTTCCATGTCCCTTACACGTCTGACTGGCCAAGACACAAAATAATTTGCTGTGGCAGATATAGAACTGGGCACATGTTGTTTGGCCAACTGGCTGCCCTTGCTTCACACAACACTGACCTCTACTTCTTTCCTTTCTTACAGTGGGCAACTGGCACTTTATTGGTCACTCTTTCTCATAAAACCTCTACAAAATGTCTTTGAAAGGTATAGAGTTTTGTTTTATTTTGTGGGGTTTTTATAAGGAAATCAAGGCAGGGTATGTGCAGTTGTTTATAGGGTAATTGCTGTCCACAGCAATTAAAAGGAACATCTTATTTTTCACATAATGATTAGTGGAATTAAAGCTCATGCTGAATAGATGAGACCTTTCTTTCTCATTTCTGTTAATCTCCAGCTGGTGCATTTGAAGCTGCACAAAGAGAAACTGCAGAGCTGTTATGAGTCTAAAGTAATGCATTAATAATTCATCTCCTAGAATTCCTTGGTTGGAAGGAAGTAAAAGACAAAGTTTATTATTTATTTCAGTGTGCTTTGGTTATAGCCTGCAAGCGAAAGCTATGGAAAAAGATTACAGGGGAACAGAGAAGTTTTAAATAATAACAATTAGTAAAGCAAATATATTGACTAGTACTTGAAACATTCACAGAATTGCAAAGATTATTTTGTTGTACTGCATGAATTCTTACTTTAACTATTCATTCATTTTTAGAGAAGAATGGTTCTATCCTCAAGTCTTGATAAAGTATTTTAAGCAAAGCATATACTCATATTCTTTCTCTGAGGAATGATTTAGGGTATGGAAATTTGATTGTGTATATTGTGTTCTGATATTCTGGATATACTTTTTCTGATATTTTTGATGAGCCACAGTAGAGGTAACACATTAGTAGGAAAAACATAAACATTGAAAATAACGTCCCTGTGTTTGGGGTTAACCAAGGAAGATACTATAAATAATGCTTTCTGAGTGGTTGTAATAACCACTTGTATGAAGTCACGTTGCAAAAATATGGTAATAGTAGTATGTTATATTAAGTATATTACTATATATAAACAATTACATAATAATAGTATAATGATACATGTTGTATTATGCATTACATATAATTATCTATTATGTTTATTGACAACTATTATTTACAATAATATAGCAATTATTATTAATACAGTATCTGCAGGAATGCAGATGATAGAACTGTGGTATTAATAGCCTTCCCAGATTTTAGTAAGAACACATGACTACTCACAGTAAAAAAAGGTCTGTAAATGTGCTGGGCAATCTATTTCAGAAGCTGTGAAAAGCTATTGAAGCAGCTATTTCAGACTGACTTCTGATTAATAGTGGGAAACTAAGACATTAAGTTGAAAGCACAAAGTAAAAAAAAATCATAAAAGATTGGACTCACTTTTTATGGAAAAGAATATATTGAAGCAGCAGAATAATACATTTCAGAGAAACAGACTTCCCCAAATTCAGGGAACTGATACATAGGATTTCTTGGGAAGATAAGCGAAGGGATAAAAGAGTGCAGCTGCTGAGGGAGCTTGAGAGTTTGCTTTTGTACATGTTCTATAATGTGGAAGTGAAATAGGAATGTTAGAAACAGACCTAATAGTGGCTGTATCAGGAGCTCTTCACTGACTTGAAGATCAAATAGAAATCATAAAAAATGGAGGGGAAAGAGCATGTAACTTAGGGTGAATGCAAAGGAATAGAACAAATCTGTAGGAATAAAACTGGTTAGGAATTTCAGTTAAGAAGATACACACAAGATAACAGGCAACAGGGCTAGAACTAAGAGGAAACAAAGGAGGTATACTTCCACTACTAAGCATAAATTCTGTGATTCAGAGGTGACTAACACATCCAGTAACATTTCTGCAAAAATGCTTAATATATCCATATTTACAAAGATTCATGTTAACAAGGAAATAGAAGTTTAGGTCAATTTACCTAAACAAGCGTTTTGGGATACCTTAGGGATAAATATTCAAGTTGGCAGGATCTGACTAAATTCTCCTTGCAATGCTTTGCAAAAGGGAGCTGAAGTCACTTTTGAACTCCTTTATGACCACCTTTTTGAATGAATGCAGCCAGCTGCTCTGCTGGAGTGTCCGTACAACTGCGCTGGTTGATCTGGCCAGTTCACGCCAGGGAACAACCACCTTCACTAGCTCTGAGGGAAGTGCTAATTTAGTGATCTTTCCTATCAGAGGTTTTGATTTAGTCTGCAGAGGTAGAAATCAAATACACAGCTCCAGTCTTTCTCTGTACTTCCCCCTGGATTAAAGGCAGTTCAGGGAGTTTTGATTAAGTCCCAAATCTGCTTATGAGGGACAGCTGGTTGATTTGCAGCAAATAAGAGACTGCCCTTGCCTTCCTTCTACTTTCTAGCTAAAGATGTTTGCTACGCTACCTTGCTACTTTCTGGAAATGCACTTTGATTTTTTGATAGTACAGTTATTAGCTAACTTTCTCTCTTTATCTTTCTCTTTGTTTTGTTTGCACTTTGGTGTGTTTTTTTGTTTGGGTTGTGTTTTTTTTTTTTTTTAAGAAATGGAAACATTCCTTCTAGCAATGAGAAATATTGCATGTTAAGATTTTTACATTAAGATACGCTGATGGTGAAAAACCGAAGTCTTCAAGTTTATAATAAGAACAGGTGCAGGAATTTTTAGGCACCCCTGAAGATGAGTAAACTCACTGGCTGCTAAAAAAATAAATATAAGAATCAACTAGAGCTGAATCTTGTTCTCGTGTAAAAGTGTCCTTTTACACAGGGAAGGTGAAGACAAATAGGAGGTTAAATATAAAGCTCAAGAGTGAGACGGATAGAGGATATAGTCCAGCACATGTTTTTAAGGTATATATCTGAGATTAGAAACAAAGGAGGAGGATGCAATGCAGGGACAGGGACTGAGAGAGAAAGCAGCAGGAGTTGGAGTGATGGTACAACTAAGCATGTACCCAGTGCCTGCTGGTGCCTGTTGCTGTAATTTGAATGCACCGTGAGTTTCTAAATGCATCACAGCATAACCTCATCTTGATCTTAGCACAACTGAAGGACTGTACATTAAGTAAAACTTAAAAGAGAAGGAATTGAGCTAAAAAGGGTCAAAACAAGACTGCCTTGTAGTTTATGGGGAAAGTGATCTATGGCAGGCTATTATCTCTTTGTAATTCTTTAGCACTAATGGCCAACCTTTTATGTGTGCTACATGTATACCTATTATTTCTCATTCAAGTAAATGTTAACTGACATATAGCTAGTGTAGTGAGATGTGGAAAAGGTTAGATGAAAGTATTGATTTTTTTTTCCTATGCATTGAGTGTTAACTCTCTATAAATTACTTCAAAACAATTGAATAACTCACTTGAAGTTGGTCTGATCGATTGATTGATTGATTGATTTTAAGGCAAGGCTAAAGATAAAGGAGGAACATATCACTGTCCACTTTTTTCAGTACAATCTCACTATACTTACTATAGCTAACATATCAACTTTCTCCCTGGACTAAAACATAAGCACATAGGGATTTTTTTTTTGCGTTTTGTTGCTAAGGGTTTATATGCTTCTCAGGACAGAAGGTCACATAAGGCCTACAAGTGGAGAAGGGGTAAATAGTCAGGAAAATACTGATGTGCTCCTGTTGCCTGAATGAGGTTATTAGAACTAGACTGTATAGTTCTGCACACCACTGTACTAACATACCATCTGCACCTAAGTAAGCTCTTTTTGATCTATATAGCATAGTAGCAGGCTAGATTGACAAAAAGATTGACAGAGTTATGTAAGGGCATTTCCAGAGTTTAATATATAAATCTTCCAAAAGGCATAGCTATTTCTACTGATAACTGGAGAAAATGAAGACTGAGAAACAAGTTCTAAATTCATCTTTAAAAGACTTTTTTTGAATCTCTGTGGAAAAGCAGAAACAAGCTACGCACACGTAGTTGGAGAGCATATGAAGCACTACAAACTTTTTTCAACATGTTCCTTATGCTGCCACAAGAAAATCTTTGGAGGGGCCCATCTGTTAAATCTTCTCGGGAGCAATAAATTAATTTTTGAACAGAGCTCTATTTCTTGGCACATCCCACTTCCCTGCAGTTCATATTTAAATGATTTGGGTCATAAATGTCACTCATGAAAAATCAACAGATGAGTAAATACCCAAAATTATTATTCTTTTCCATTTTGTTTTGTGGTGTTTCCGGAATCTGTGTTCTTTATGTCCCTTGTATCCCCAACAAATGACATTTACTAGGTTCTTTATTGTGTTTGTATTCTGCTTTTGCCTAGAATTGAAGCTGAAGTGAGAAACTTTATATACCGTTATAATTAGTTGTATTTAGTTTTAGAAATAGCGATGTAGGGCTGTGTCAGATAATGCTAAGTCTCCAGAGATGTGCTGCATGTGTCTGAATTCAGTTTACTGGGATGTTTTCTGACAATAATAAGAGTTGTGCTGCTACATTGCGTCTTATAAGGCCATACTCTTTCCTGTAGATTAATGTATAAGTGATTGAGGGTGAAGAGCACTGTCACCTATCTGAATATCTCACTCTACTATATTCATTGCTTAAAAAGCCCTCCATTTTGCATGATAATTTGCCTTAATGTATTGTTCACAGTAATTCTGTTTAAATGCAGTTTGTGCTTTCAGAGTGCAGTTTAAATTTCCACTTTATTGGACAATAGATAGTCTTGCATATTTGCAATTAGTGCAGAATAAAAGGACTGTGTCCTGACATTGCCCACATGCACATTGGAGAGGTAAATGTGGTAAGTAGAGCTGCTGGATTTGTTTTGCAAATTTGTGAGATCTTTTACATTTTGCTGGTTTCCTATTAAAAGAAATGATTTTGACATAGCCACTGAAACATCTGTAAGTATAATCTGGTCAACACTGAGACTTGTATATCCTTCCTGTCTATTTCAGAGAAAAGCTTTCCTTCTGCCTTCCCCCTGCTCTGCATTCCTCACCATCATTGATAATAAAAATGAGATGAACTATTTTGTTTATACATATTTTGCTGAAAGTTTTTTCCTTTGGGTTAATCTTTTCCACTTGCCCAGCCAGCCAGCTTTTCTTCTGGCACCTCTCAGACAGTTGCTCTAGTATTCAGCAGCTTCTGGCTCTGTAAGGTGTAATGGCTAGCTTTAGATTTTCTGTTTTCTTCTGACAATATAATATATGGTGGTAGATGTGCCTTTTCCACTTTTGAGAGGTGATGATGGTGACAATTTGCTGTTTACAGTTACTGACAATTTACACTTGTAAACGTTTCAACTAGAAGTAACAAGAACAGCAAAGCAGTAACTCCTACTAACTTTCTCCACAATCATTCTTTGACATTATATGCAAAAAAACCCCCAAAAAGTCAGCATGAAAATACTTTCCTTCTTCATTTGAGCAAAAGGTGATGTAGTTCTGTGTTAGGACTCCCATCATGACCAATTTTATTTGCAGTTAGTCTACATCTTTTCTTTTTCATTTATTCCTTAGTGTGCAATGTAAAATACAAATGTCCTTCAGTGCTGCACATAGCATGAAATCTGCTTTGTTTGTGCATTGAGTTGAGTTTTTGGGCCCTGCATTTGCACTTATTGAAGTGATTTTGAGTTGCCACATTCTGAACTTGTTATCTTTCTATTTCCCATAAGGTGTGTGGAATTTTCCCATGACAGAGAGACTGTTGTGAACTGGGCTCTTTGGCAAGTATGTTCATGCTGAGGAACCAGATGGACAGGCACCTGAGTAGAATACCTCCTTGTTTAAAATTATGTGAATTGAAGACCATTTCTTGTTAATTGGATTAGTGAGGTCAGTGAGATCTTAGTATTAAGAGTAATTTTGGCCCTTGCATAATTTTGCATTCTTATAACCACTTATTCTGAATTTAAGAGCAATGTAATAATTCCTGGCTAAGAACTTCAGAGATTTAAATGTTGAAATGAGTATTTGTGATGATACATCAAGTCTTCCTGGAATTCACAGTTTTTGCAATAACTCAGATCATTATTTTAGATTCAGAGGCCAACTGCGTATTTCCTGGAATTTAACTTTTTGTTTCTCAGGTGTTATTTAATACAAAATAAACAAGTACCTCAACTCCTTTCCTCAGACCAAAACCCAATTCCTCTCTCCCCGCATTCTGAAACCCCCAAAATAGTAGCATGGTATTTATCCTGTGTATGGGAATTTGGAAAAAATGCATGGGATAAGAACAGTTCCTTTTTCTCTTCGCTTTTGTGTAGCATGTCCTTTTGTTCTCCTCACAGATCTGACTCTTATTTTATGTGTTTACCTTGTATCTTACTCTTGGCAAGGGTTTTAGCATTACATGTGCTTAAATAATGGCATTTACTCCAAAAAGATTATTGTTTTCAGGGCAGACTAGAAAAGCAAAACAAACCTAAACTGAACAGGTCTTGAGTTGAGGTAGAGGGCAAGTTATGGTGAGATCTTGGAAATGCTACTTGATGTTGAGAAAACCTGATCAGAAGTTAACATGTAATAGGTTCTTAAACTATTTTCTATTTATTCCCTATGAGATAGGGAATTACAGAGTAATGTGGTGCATCTGTGTGAATAGTTCTTGTTTTTAAGGGTGCTATTACAAGAAGAGTTGTTATACTCCTCGGAGAAATCACTGTAATTGCTTAATGAGCCTAACAGAGGTTTTCCACACAAGTTATATTACTGCTATGTTTCTAAAATGCACCCATGGGAATTAACTGCTGTTCATCTGTTGCCACTGAGCCTAAGGGTCACCTTCAGGCAGTGCACGTGTAAGGCTGGAAAGAAACCCTACAATTCAGAAAGAAAACCAAAGCCCTTTATAATTATCTGCTTTAAATTGTCCAGACTTTGCAAGAAAACTCATAGGGTGTGTGTAAGATGACTCCATAAAGGTCACCTAGTGGGATTTCAATACAAATTATTTCTTAGAGGAATTTGCTCCAATCCTCCAGCGTGAAAAAGAATTTGTACATCCAGGCTCTAGAGTACTTACTGTTCTTCAAAGCACAATTCACACTGAAATACAGTTCTGCAGAGTGAGTGGGAAACCAGATATTACTGCAGAATATCGTGCAAAAAGCTTGGTGGTTTCAGACAACCTTAATTTTATTTCTGATCAACAGCTGCAATTTTAACATTATTTGACATGCTGTGCATATATTACCTTAGCTGCTGTTTAGAAGCAGCCCATGCAGACAGTTTACTGTGAATTTTAAATTCTTTTTTTTTTTTGCATCTTGATTGAGTATTTTTCTTTTCTTGGTTATTTCTGGATTCCTTAGAGCTAGAAGTAACATGAGAATTGGTGTTTCTTGGCATGTTGAAACCTTTGTGTCACACCAAAACCAAAGTATAAATTAAAGGAGATATTTGAATGGACATTCATATCCTTTGATTCCTAAGGCAAGCTGCTCAGGGTGAAGGCATCAGAAATGAGAAGGTAATTTTAGATGAAAACAGTGTGTTCTGTTTCTGCCAATAGTAAGAGTTATTTTTTGTAGCTGCTGAAAGTCAAGAACCCTTGTGAAGTGGTTTGCTTTGGGATTTCTATTGAAATCAAGCTGCAGGGGAAATGGTAAGGGTCATAAGCTGACAAGCAGCGAGCGACATCTGCGTATCCAGGTACAGAACAGAATGCATTTCCTGTACTTTAATGAGTAACATGTATCAAATCTTCCCCGTGGGTGATGAGAACAGCTCAAAATGAACCTAAAGCTGGGTGCAGGTCAGTAAATTATGGCAATATAATTTGCATTTTGGATGTAGTCTATAAATTTCCTAGCTCTAGAGTGTGTTGCTGCCTCAACGCTGCTGGGCCTTTGATTATTAAATAGTTATTTGCTGGTGGAAAAAAATTAAGTGGCAGGCAATTACTTATTTACAGTGACTATCATATAGGTGCCTGAATGGTCTATAGGGTTTCTTATTACCTTTTCTTGCTCTCATTTCCAGAATTAAAGAGAAAAAAAAAAAAGGCACCACCCCCCCACCCCCCTGCTGTTGCTAAGTAGAAATGATGGTTTCCAGGTGACAGGGGAGAAAGTACAGATCAGAATAAGCAGACATAGTTTACATTGGAAACAATATCTATTCTTTTATGTTAAAGAAATACAAGTGATTAATTGTCTTTGTGACGTTCATGCAGCATAATTACATCACAGTAAAGAGTATTATCAAGCTTGCTAAAGTTCTGAGTATAAAAACTCAAAAACCATAACTCCCCACCCAAAATGAAGTATGTCCGGATTCTTTTTCGTCACCTCTGGGTAGAAAATTGTGATAAGTATGTGCAGCTCAGACAGGGAGGGCAGGTGCTCTAATTACTGTCCACACCTGGGCTAAAATGAGACAAAAATAGGAAACACCTGTGTGGCTGGGGAGAGGCATCCTGCTGAGGGGCAGCAAGGTGAGGGGAGCCCTGCTAAGGGGTGCGGTGCTGGGGTGAGCCCCTCTGAGGGGTGCTGGGGTGAGGGGAGCCCTGCTAAGGGGTGCTGGGATGAAGGGAGCCCCTCTGAGGGGTGCTGGGGTGAGGGGAGCCCCTCTGAGGGGAGCCCCACTGAGGGCAGCAGGGTGGGGGGAGCCCCTCTGAGGGGAGCCCCACTGAGGGGTGCTGAGGTGAGGGGAGCCCCTCTGAGGGGTGCTGAGGTGAGGGGAGCCCCGCTGAGGGGTGCTGAGGTGAGGGGAGCCCCACTGAGGGCAGCAGGGTGGGGTGCCCTGCTGAGGGGCTGCAGGTGAGAGGACAGGGAGGAGCCTCCCTGGGTGGGGCAGCAGCTGCCAGAGGAGGTGGTTCTGGAACCTTCTATGGGGTGCAGCTGGTAAGTGGTGGCAGCTGGATCTTCAGGGCTGCAATTCCTGGGCTGGCTGTCAGTAAAATTTCTGACTCCTGTCCCTAGTTCCTCTGAGCCTTCTCCACTTAAAATATGAAATCTTTTCTGTCTTATTAGAGTCTTGATGCAGAGAAGATGTCAGGAGGCCCACTACCAGATTCAGTCTGGTTTGGGGAGTCCCAAAAAACAGGGATATGTCCAGCAGAACTGGGATGTGCCCTGAGAGAGAAGTTTTGAAAAGGGTGCCGGGGAGGAACCACTAGCAGGAAGATGGTGGGCAGCTGAGGAAGATCGTGGCTGAAGAGAAGAGGCAGCTGTCCACTCTGTATCTTTTGGGTTCTGGTAAGACAAAGATGATTTCTGTATTTCTATTTTCCATGCAGAAGAGGAGAGTTCTAGGAGATAAAGGAAACAGGAGCTGTTTTTGTGGTGTGAATCATTCTCTGCTGGCTTAAGGTGGTGGGAGTGAGGCCCCTTGTCCTTAGGGAGAAGGGGTGGCATGAAACAAAATGAGTCCCATACACACCAAAAGGATTGTGTTACTGTACAAATTAAACCTCTTGAGGGAATTTTTTGAGATTCAGTTGTTTATTCATGGAATTATTTATTTAGAGTGGTGCATTTTCTACTTTGTGTCTCAGCTTGAGACACAAAATACCATGAGTGCTTGTGAACTGTGGGACAGCAAGGAACAGTAAAAGTCTCACCAGACTCATCAGAGTAACTTTCTTAGTTTTAAGTTTGGATCTAGAAATTAATTTGGCAAAGAAAGCGGTAAATCTTTAAGTTCATTATTCTGTCTAATTGCAATTAATCTGTGAAAAACATTTATGATTTTTTTTTTTTTCTGTTATCAAAGTAAGTATTTGTTTTGGCATCTATTGATTCATTCAGCCAGTTTCTTGAAATTTCTTGGAAATATTTGAAAATAAGGAATTATTTAATCTAAGGAAGGTGAGATGTAATTTTGTAAGCAGAAACAGCTAACATTAGAAAAGTGTAACTGCCAGCTTAATTTTTCAGATAGTCTGCTAATTTATTCATTTCAATGGAAAACTAAAGCTGCTGCTTCTCACTGTGATGGCTCTGTTCATCAGTAAACATACAACATGAAAAATATAATTTGGAAATAGCACCACTTTCGAACTTTCTCTTCCTGAAAGAAGTAAAACTTAGCTTCTACTCTCTCAGCCTTTCTCATCTGAATTCTTTCAGTAAGGGTCTTGTATTTGTATGTTATAATTTGTTCTGGGTTCATGCTTGCTTTGTGCTGCATCCTAGCTGTATTTTCCATTAGCCAAGGAGAGAGATAAAAGGACACTGAATGAATGAAGGTTGTTATAGTTTATTGGGAGGGTATCAGTCTTAGATGCCTGTGATTAGAATCATCACCCTTTAGCTTTTAGCTGACCCTTTATTTTACTGGAAACACAAAGTGGCTTTTGGGGTTGAAAACTATTATTATCTTCTACCCTTCCTGCTCCTAAAATGCTCTCCCTCGTTGATGTCACTTTGATAAGTAAGTGAAATATTAAGTATGTAATTCCTCTGTTAGGTTCCAGTTGCATGGCAGTGCAAGAGTGTCAGGATGAGAGAATAATCTGGAGAAAAATTTGATCAAGAAAAACCAACCCCAAAACAATAATGATGGGAAATGTATCTGCTTTCCCCCCAAAATTTATTCTCTGATTTTGTTGCTTTTTTGATTCTATATGAGGCAACTCCAGAAAATCCATCTGCATCCACCTCTGACTGACAGTTTAAAAAATTCTTTATTAGTTGTTGTCTGTCAATGCAGTCAGGCGGACATCATGGAATCTATGCAGAGCGTATTTACAAATGCATAACACTCAAATCAGTAGTTAGGCTGTCAAGTGTCTGGCAAGATACAGATGTGTTATCTTGCAAGCATTAAAATCATATGAATGACAGGTTGTAATGTACCATCATTCTTAAAGGAATTTGTGCTTCTCAAATTAAGGAAAGGTGGGTGGCCTCACCATGCCTCCTGTGTTGAAGGATGAAGAATGTGATGTACAAATTGATTCATTCAGGACAGCCTAATTTAAAAAAAAAAAAAAAAAAATTACTCATGTAAGGCTGAGACACAAAACTTGCACTCAAATATTGTATCTGCACTTAAGTTGTGAATGTATTTAGGTCCTTGTGTAGTTAGATCTAGCCATCATCTGGTACGTAAAGTTTTAACTAATTGGATCAATGCATTTTCCCTTTCAAGATGTATTGTCCTGGTTTGAGGTAAAACATAACCAATATGCTCTTCAAGTGAGGTTGTATTTTCATTCAGAAATCTCTTGCTTCAACATCTCTTGATGTTGTTATAACAAATTGCTCTTAGGAGTAGAAATGGTGAACTTACATTTGAAACCCACCAGATGCTTGAATATAAAAATAAATTAAAATTAGCATTACGTATAAATATTTTGTACTCCTAAATAATAGTACAGAAGATAGATGTTTATATTTTAGTCACATCATCTTACATGCTTTATATTATATCGCTGTGGTTTTATTTATTATAGATACACATTATGCCAATTCAATGCGGTTTTTATTTTATAAGTAAGCTTAGTCTGTCGACAAAATTATAGGAGAATGAATGATAGCTTTAAATATGACTTTATGTTTAGTTTTGTTTCTCATCTTCTAGCTTCCCTTTCTCAAACTTTGGACTGCTGAAAGTAATGCTCTCTAGAGGCAGAATTACTTTGTAGCATCCAGTTTTAGAAGTGAGCTATATTTTTATTGCTCTGAGCTAACAGAAAAGCAGGATCCCCCGAGAGGCTATTCCGCACAACTTTGTAAGAAAAGAGGCAGAAATATTTCAGGAAACAGATTATCCCTGACAAATATATACAGCTGTCTAACAGAGCAACCTCCTCAGTCCCCGTTCATGTCATAGGATTTTTTTGTTTGTTTCTCTAATCTTCTTACTTTTACAGAATCCAGTTTTGTATTCCATTAGTATGCATGTGTATATTCTAATAGACTATAAAATGCTGCATGACCTACTTACTGAGAACCTGGTTTTACATCCCATTAGTGGGCATGTATTTTCACAGTAATAGACTTTAAAAAACACTGTGTGACCCATTTATTCTGCTTCATCAGTAACTCCCTATGTAGTGTGTATATGTATCTGTCTCCTTTTTCATTGTTTGAGAAAATATGGGAAAACCTTCCAATGCTGAACAAGAGTTCTGCACTTTGAATTGCTTAAATGCTAATATGATACTTACTCTGCATAAAAAAATTCATGATACTTGAAGGCATTTGCAATGTAAGAAGGCAGAACGTAGATAAAGCAACCTGTACTTAGAGGAGGATTAATATTGCAATGTAACCTGACCTATTTTTAAAGGAATCCTCATCTTACTGATTTATGATTCCCTGTTGAACTCACTCGTGCCATACTCAATTTGGTTTTCTCTGAGATTTACTCAAGTTGTGGAACAAAAAGGAATTCTTATAAATGAAGAAAGCTGCTTTTTTGTGTGTGTGTGTGTCAGAATTCTCCCTCAGTCTTAAAGACTAAGGACTCCTTGTTGATTTTAATACAAAACTATTTGATAGCTTTGCTCATCTTTGTCAGCCCTCTTTGTATTTTCTATTGTTCTATTTTATTTTTCTTGAGGACAGGGAGACCAAAAGTTGATGGCATTTAAGACAGGAGTCTATCATGAACTGCATAATGGTGTTTTACTCTTTGTTTCTTTGTTAATACTACCTAAGATGCAAATTACTTTGAACAGTAATCTGGCAGCTTCATGAAATTAACTATTATAAGCCCATTCAAGTGAAGGGAACTCTCAGCTGAGAGCTTATTGTATATAAATGACTGCTTCCCTATTTCTATCATGGAATGTTATTTAAATTTAGACTCATCTGCCACGAGTGGTGCTTTGGCAGATCTTTAGTTCTCTTGCCCCATGTGTTTTCAAGGAGATACAGTGTCACTGTTTATAGCCAAAATGCAACTCAGAAAGGAGTCCCAGAATTCAAACCAAAGATGGAGATAGATATTCTATTGCCAAGAATAAATGGGCATAGCACAGGAGAGGAACATGGAGTGATCTAGTTCAAAGGATTTATGAAACTATGTGAAAACTAGTAAGAGAGGGTATTGTAGTCCTCTGGGAGTATTAATGTGTCGTTGGTGTGAAGTTAATCCACTGAATTAATGGTATTCAATTTGGGAGTTTTACATTGTACTTTTGAGGCAGAAGCAATTGCATGGAGGAATTGCACAAATGTATGTGAGCTGATTGCTGTTCTGTACCTTATCAGCGCGTAAAGGCCTCACCTTTTATTATATTACAGGGGCTTATTTATTTATTTACTTTAAACATTATTATTGAACAGAAATAAGCTATCAGGCATTTGCCAATAAAGTTGTGGGTTGGGTGTTTCTTTTTAATAGTTGTTTGCTTCTATTTTTTTTTTTTTTTCCAATAACACCCTGCCCCCTCCCCTCTTGCTTCCTCCTCTTGAATGAATGTTGTGCCCATTCCTGACTGCAGGTCAAGTAGATAGCTGTGGCTTGACTGAAACTTGCAAACAGATTGATTTTGTTCTCTTTTCAACTTTATGAAACCATTAAAATAAGAGTAAGTTCTGAGTATGTTTAACCACTGTCACTCTTCTGTTTTAACTTTCTAATGGCTTCTATATTGAGCTCAGTCTTGGGAGACAATTGTTGGTTTATACAGGATGAATAAACTGGAGAAGGAAGTAAACTCTTTACTTGGCACATAGAAACATGACTACTCAGATTAGTCACTTGATTATCCACAGTAATACTAACAAGTATATAAATTAAAATGTCAATTAGTACGTTTTTGCTTCTAGTCTTTATTACCTATATTAAAGCCACAGTACTTTAGCTGGATGATCCAGAGTATGTATAAGCATGAATGGTCTGTTGCTTTTATTTGCTAATTGCTAATAAATTTTAATATTATGTTTATTAAATTTATGTTATATTTTCAGAGCTGGTTCCTTCTCTGATGTGAGGTTTAACTAAATGACATATCATTCCCCACTTGCCAAAATATTAGCTGCTGACTAATTATAGTTTATGATGTCTAGGATTAAACATATTCTGTTTCAGAAAATGTGATTACTGAATGTTTTAAAGCCATAAAATGCACATAGACATCAACATTGCTTATTGGAAAAATGGTCTGTTTAGCTGCAAGAATAACTGTGTAGGTTTCAGCAGAATAATTGATTAAGATTTCATTTTTTCCCTTAATTCATGGATATTTCTGAATTTTCAGTGGCTATTTTAATGATCCATTAGGCCCAAATTGTACGTGACATAGCTCCGTTTAGTGTTACAGAAAATTAGTTACTGCTTTTATAATATCAATCAAGAAACAGCAGTGCATTTTACTTAAAAATAATGGTTGATCTTTAAAGACTTTTTTGACAAATACTTTTATATTTCTGTAAAGAAGGGTGATGGAGCACTGGAACAGGTTGCCCAGGGAGGTCGTGGAGTCCCCTTCTCTGGCAATCTTCGAGACCCACCTGGATGCAGTCCTGAGTAATGTGTCCTGGCGTTCCTGCTTTAGCAGGGGAGTTGGATCAGATCATCTCTAGAGGTCCCTTCCAACTCTGACAATTCCGTGATTCTGTGAATTAATAGGAAGCTTAATTCTTGCCACTTATATTGGTGATTAAAGCAGTGAGTTTCTGACTCTCCCCTGAGTTTTTATCTTTTGAGTAAGAAACAACAAAAATAAATTGCATTATACTGACATAATTTGCAATTGCAAGAAAAACCTGTTGTATTATATGATCAAAATAGATTATTGTAGAGAGAGTGGCTATCAGAGCAGATAACTGTGGAAAAAATTAACTTTGAAAGGAGGCTTAGAAATGAGTCAAATTTATGTGAAGAACAAAATGATGGTATGCTTACCCAGCTGTTCATATTACTTTCTCTGTTTTATGGGTTGCTTAGTAGGTAATGAAAAGTCTTTCCCTTTTCTGTGTGCCTTTTCCTGTTCCTCCCCATCACATTAGTACTTTTGTCAATTTTGCAACTCTATTAATAAATAGAGTTATTAACTTTATTTAACACAGCTCAACTGATACCATAACCATTGGTGTAACTGCAGTTATTTGGTTAATGTTTATTTTATTTCTAATCTTGAGTGAAGGTGATTCTGTATATTAAATCAATTCAAATTACGTTATATCAGATTGTTACTTCATCTCATTGACTACTATATCAATTTTGGAGAACTTCACTCTGCAGCTCAATGTGTGAATCAAAAATTAGATACTCATAATCAATTACACTAAAAGATGCACAGTGTCTTTTGACATGATATTTGTATTTCATTCCCTAACTCAAAGCAAATGTGAATTAAAGAAATGTGTAAAATCATCGAAATAAATATTGCACTTCATTTATCATAGCAAATTTGGAGGATCTCTGGCTAACAAGTAATGTTGAGAAAAGGAAATGCAGTCTGAAATTTTATTAGTTATGCAAGTTCTTCAGGAGGCAAATGTTAAGAGAGCACAGAATGCTAAGCCTGGATTTTTCTGGCTAAGAAGTTACAGGGTGTGCTTGCAGTAGTGTTTGCATTTGGACTGGTTATGCTTTCGAAATGAATCTCCTGATCATTTCCATCTACCGTTCTTTTCTCCATATCATGAAGTGGAGCTTTCAGCTTTTATCATTTTGGATGATGGTCCACATGACTATACTACAAAATAAAATCCTATGAAGTGTGTATTTTGTGGATCTCAGGACCTTAGCATCTTTGGGTTTACACTTGATCAAGTAGACACAGCCAAAGTTGGGCAACTGTTTAATCAGATATTGTAACTGAAATCACAATGTGGCATGAGCAGTGTCACCCTCCAGAGATGCTCTCTCACAGAGAAACTTGTCTTAATGAGGAGTGTTATTAAGGTACCATGGCATATTTCAGAGGAGTAGAAGTTAATACTTACTGGCTGTTCAAATGTCAATGTTGTCAGATGTTATGAAGAAGAAGGGCATAACATTGTCTTGAGAAATTGCGTGGGGAAGAACAAAGTGTCTTTTGGCTCTTTTGTGCTTTTCATATAGCACATGTATAGTGTGTATGGCTCTCAGTAGAACCAGTGGAAGCCACCTGCTCTAATTTGTTTCTTCTTGCATTAGAATTAGCATAGTTTTGCCCAATATACAGGATTCCCCATGTAATCCAGTGTGGTGCGGAGTTGATGGGATTCATTTTTCTCTGCTCTTTTGGTAGTAGTTAGACTCTTGGTGTAAACCTCTGTAAATATTTAAAATCTGACATTCATCCCTGATGGGTAAAAGATAATGCAATCAAGGGCAGGAGGTAGCATGTAGTCGAAGTACTAAATAATGCAGCTTGGTAAAAGGAAAATCCTGCGAATAGACGCTGCAGCAAAGAATGATGCCCTTCTAGGGCAGGGTGAAGCATAAAAGCTGGTATTAGTACAGAGATATAAGTGCATAGTGTGGTGGCAGCTGGCGTGTTCTCAGACCAGGACAATAAGCATAGACACCTCTTGGATAAAATTCCAGGGAGTCCAATAGAAGTTGGGTAACGTTCCTGCTGGGGTAAAAAAAGAGTGCTTGCCTTCTACCTAGTAAAGTCTCAAACTGCTACCTATGCTATGGGAAAACTAGATAACTCTTTCAAAAAATAGTCAAATTTAGACAAGGAAGTTAAACATTCATATACAGATACTATACTGTAAATTAGACTACTGGAGATTGGAGGAGACTGGGTCAAACTGATAAAAGCCTAAGTAAAACATATATAGAGGGAGGTGTTTGCCAGTTGTTCTCCTAGGTCTGTGTTATAAGTTCTTGGGAAAAAGCTTTCCTAAATGCCAAAAAAAGCCACAAGTGAATTTTATACCACTGCCCAACAAAATTCCACACTAAATTGGGCCAGTTACCTCTTCAGTTCTGTGGCAAATAGCTGAACAGTTAGTTACAGAAATTGATTTCTGTTAGACAGGTGTGAGCAGATGGTAGCACTCTATTTTTTTAGAGGAAAATAAATTAGGAGGACAACAGAATTTTTGGTATTGATTTGTACCATATATTTATAGCACACTTCATCATGGGCCTGAGTAGTATTACTTTAATTTTAAATTAAATCTACTGTGTTAAATCTGTATAGATTACAACTGTTTGCTTAATTAAGCTTAATTAATCTTAGTTCAAGGCTCCAGCATTTTGCATTTTCAGTTAGTAAAGCCAATAGATTTATTTTTTTTTTGTTAAAACAAAGATACTGTAATCTGAAGACTTCTTAGGTATTTAGAATATTAATGACAATCCCTTGAAATTAATGCTTCATTGTAGACAGGGCATTAACCATTTGTATTTATGTAACTAATATACTGTCTTTTGTGAAGAAAGAAGTAAATATTACACATTTTGTCTGGAAATAACCATTAGTAGCATTAACCTCATTTGACCTGCATTCACTTTTATTAATTTTTTTTCTCTGTGATGATTTGTGAGAGAAAACTTCTGCATACCTTTTCCCAGTAAATATCTCAGGCATGGTTAGTGATATGACAGAAAAATATTACATTAACATCTATAACTGGTGCAGCACACAAGTTTGGTTTTGTTTTGTAGCTGAGCTAAACTCATTTACTACTTTGATTCATCTCATGTGAGATCACATGTTCTGTTCATTTAAAGAAGTAAATCTTTATTTATATAACTTCTTGAGACTGTGTGTCTGATTATTTGCCCAGTACTGCTGACGTTCCTCCATTTGAGAACAATCTGCTTAGAGAATTGCTAGGAATCTATTGCTAATTCATCTGGCATTGCTTTAGATTAAGTTACTGAAACTGATCTCCTGGAAGTGAGGAATGAGGGCATTTCAGAAATTGAAACCGTTTTAAGGTGAAGTGTTTCAAGTACAGCATGCTAGTATAGTTTTGCAAATAGGAACTGTCACTTCTGCCAACAGCAGTGATAGCCTTTTGGTATCTTATTTCATTGTTTACTCAAAATATCTTGAATATATCGTTTACGATCTCCTCCATCTGTGAGTGCACTGAAACAGTCTTGTTCTCCATCTGTCCCTTTTTTCCATCATATGGTTGATTCAGTAAAACCTATGGTTGTTTTCTTTGGAAGAGTCTTAAGCAGAAACTGAGTGAACACAACTAAGTGAAATGTTTAAGCATATTGCTATTATTTTAATAAGTTTTGTTCCTAATTTTAGCACTAGTGATTCAGATTTTGATAGTTCTGAGTCAAATCCTAAATATAAATTTTTATAATAAAATACACAATTTTATAAGAATTTTTTTCCATTTTTTATTTTTTTGTTTAATACCCTATAAGAAGACATTGGATCATGCTTTATCTATACCCCTGAGTGCTTTGAATCTAAAGGAGCTGCATGGGTACTGGAAATGTCAGTTGTTTTAGAAATAATGGCTATAGCCACTATGTTCTATAGCAAAGTAAGAAAGGAGAAAACAAGTCAGTTTAAGATCTAATCCTTATTTTTTAATTTAATGTGGTTTCTCTGTAGACGACTGATTTTTGTCCGTAAAGGGAATGTTAATGCAGATGTGTTTAGAAAAACTACAAAACTTGGGGTCACTTAATCACAAGGGATTCGGTGTGTGATTCTAGCCTCTTGTATTTGTTTTTCAGCCTTGTTATTTGTGTGTGTATTTCCACTGAAATATCAGATGACTGATAACTCTGGAAGCTCATGTAGCATTCAAATTAATGCCAAATGTTTATGTAAGTCCTGTGAATGAAATCAGAAAATTGGATTCTAATTTTTTTGGCTAGATGTCTGGCATTACTGGTTTTACTGCAGACAGTTCTAATTATCAGTGGAATGGATTCCCACATCTCTATTTGTCATTTTTTCACATGTAACTTTTTTTTCAACAGCAGTACTTTCAAAGACAGCTCTTTAAAGATGTATAGTTTAGCATCCTGTCATTCCTTTTAGTGTAATCCTATTTCTTTACTAGTTCCACAATAATACAAGTTGTTAAATGCTGTGTAACACCTGAGGAGAAAGGGTTGTATTATGCTGGAAAATGCAGCAGTTAAAAACATAAATATATTCACTGATCATGTTTCGTGGACCACATTTTGTCCGTGGATTATTTTGGTGTACTAAACATAATAATTGCATTTAAAATTTGAAATCCAATTAATGAAGGTATCAAAAGATGGAAATGTCTTGGATTTTCCCTTCTGGGCTTGATCTATAATCACTTGACCACAACTGGCACAATTTTTGCGCTGACATATCTTCATGAAGAATTGTTTTTATGCTTTTTAAGTTTTGAAAAGAGCATATTATATCATGCTGTTTGACATAATCAGATTAGCAAAGTCCAGTAGCCTTTTTTTTCTCATAGGCTCAAATCAGTCTTTGCTAAATTGTTTCATGATAGGAACTGTTCTTGTTAGCATGAAGTTCCTGCCTGATGCTTTCATTTTGCAGAGAAAAAGCAATTTTTCAGAGTAGTATTGACTTACATGAAAGGTACTTGATGTGACAGGTCATAGTATAAACTAGTTCTAAGTAAATCTTTTTGCGTAATGCACTTTTACTCTGTGGAAACAAAAAAACCCGGAAAGTTTGAATCAGTTTTATATGGTCTCTTTTGCTTTATAATTATAACAGATATTTACAGAAGTTGTTAATATGCTGAAGTTACTATGGCTTGAGGCACTGATCCATATTTGTGAGCACTGAGGGATTCATTATGTGACAGACAAGCAGTTGTGATTCAGCTGGCATGGTGGGTAATGCACACGGAAAGTGTGCTGGAAGGGTGGAGAAGAGAAGGAAAATGACGTGAAGTTCTCTGGTCCACTGCTATCTCCAGCAGTAATCTATCGTAAACTTGTTTTGCTGTGCTCTAAACTTTGTTAATTTGGATTTTTTTGTTTCTTTGTTTTTTTCCTTCGCTGTACTCAAAAGCTTTTCCAAAACCTTCCTGTTACTTTCGTTTGAAACCTTGGAATTTCCTGCTGTGTATACAAATGCTGTTATTGGCACATAGTTTGAAGACATCCTTTCTCTATTTTTACTGTATGGACACAGAAGGTTCTTTACCCTTCAGCCACAGTTTTGTTGGATGAAAAGCTTTTAAGTTTTTCCTTTTTTGATTGTCTCTCGAGTTCATCTCTACATTTTACCTAACATGAATTGGAACCACCACCTTTATTGAACATGTTATCAGAATTTTATAAGATATGCCAAAGGCTTTCTTATTGTCTTGTACACTTGCATTATTATGTCAATATGTCTCCCAGAGATGTTTAACTTCTCATTTTCTAATTTTCCTGCTATGCAAATGTCATTCTGTCTTCCTTTTTCTCTTATCACCTTCCAGGTGTCCTCTTAGAGCTGGTTTAGGCTTTTCGAAATTGAATTTTGCTGTATCGGGGCAAAGGTGCTAGGCCATTCTTGGCATAGAAAGGAAAAGAGTTGAACTGGAAAGAAGTGTGGGGGAAGAAACTGGAGGGTCAGATGGGAATAGCAAGTGCTCTGTTGGTGAGGGAGGAGAGGAAAAAAATGACCACTTTCATACAGACATAGAATATTCTGAGTCAGAAGGGACTACGAGGATCAATGAGTCCAACTCCTGACTCCACCAAGGGCAACCTAAAAGTTAAACCATATATTGTCCCTTCATTAGCACTTGCTCCCAATATTCCAGCCTTTGCTGTGTTACCAGCAGAGCCTATTTTAGCAGGCAGTGCATTTAATCATGTGCCTGGGCAGTTGTCTATATTGCTATCTTCGACTTCATGGTCCCTTTGTGACTACTACTCCTTCTATGCTGCCTTGCCAGTCATTTTTCTTCTGACGTTTTGATTCTTCTGGTGTTGTCAGAATTGTTCCTCAACTGTATTTCTGCCTCTATGGTCACTTCTTTTCCCTGTGCTCTGTCCTTGTTGACATAGCTCAGTGGATCACTGTCATCTTCAGTGGATGCCTGCCAAGGTTTCAGCTCAGCTACTGGCTGTGTAAATATAACAAATGAGAGAAATTATTATTTCACACAAATCTGGAATTTTAACCTGGATGTTGGACATCAGGGGTTTAGAAATGTAAAATCCCACTTTGAAAAACATATCTTTGGAGCTGCTCCATGCAAAAACTGTAAAAGTGCCCTTATTTTGCTAATCATTGGTAAGTAGCTGCTGGTGCTTCTGTGTTATATATAATTGTTTTGAGAGGCTGACTGTCATATTTATTACATTTGCACGAAGTCTAGCACAACAAAGCCTCAAACTTGTTGACCTGTCAGTGCTGTCTCTGTAAATGGTAAATAACAGGACTATGGTATGTGTCAACAGATGGTACTATTACATGTACTCTTTCAAGTGGTTATTTTCCTTACCTTATGAGCATATGTTCAGTCTTGGGAAGACATGCTGTGTTGCTGTTAGCTTTGGTTATGCAAGTCTCAGTACAGTGACAGGTCTTTTGGAGAGGGACTATGAGAGCAGCAGGAGAACTTGCTCTTCGCACAGGTTTCTGATTAAATTCAATTCTTGAGGCAGAGATTCTCTTTGAGCTCTGCCCACTGCTGTTGGTCTTATTGTAGAAGGAAAAGATTGCCTAGAGGCAATTTGGTAATTTCTGTTGCAAGCTTTGAACAGAGGTCCTACACAAATAGAGCAAGTTACACTTAAAATTACACCCAGACTTGATGTTGCTGGTTTCTCTTCCATTAGGAAGCTGACCTTCAAGGCCCCAGACATCTGCCATGGTTTGGAAGAGTGATGTCAGAATTAATGCAGCTGTAGGAAGAAAGGGAAACAAGGAAAAAATATTTCACGATATCATATACATTGTGTATGGTACTTCAGTCAAATGATCTGTTTGACACTCTGTTTAAGTTTTGCCTGTGGATGCCACATGATCTCTTGCTTTGGGACTTGCTGGGTAAAGCTGTGCTCACGAACATGAGACATTCTGAGAAAATGAAGCCTGAGCCAGGGACTGGATCAGGAAATCAGTTGGAAGAAAGGCAGGTAGTGCAGGAGAATGCTGAGACAAACGGATGTGGCATATTTATACTTATTTATTTATTATTTTGATCTATGCTGGTTTTTGAATTTTCCCTGCACTTGGCTGCTTATTCAACCTTATGTCATCTTGTTTGTGCTAATACAGCAAACTAATTGAGGTTAAAAATAACCTTTACTGGAGCATGTACTTACAGGCTGAAAGCCAGTGAGACAGTGAGAGTATATCAAAGTTTGCCTCGCACCTAAGGCTAAATTCCAAGGTTTGCAGAAGAATAAAGCTCAGGAAGGAAAGCTTGGAAGGATGGTAAGAGGTCTCTGGGGAGATGAGATGGATGCTCACAGGTGCTGTGAGGAAAAAGTTTGACCAGGAGCATCTTGTAATTCAGAACTGTGTGAAATGAAAGAAAAATATTTATTAATCTATTATGCTGAAAAAAAGATAAAAGCTTTTTTGAAAAAAGCAATGTTCCTTTCAGCTCTGCAATTCTCATTTTGGTTATGGATTCTAGGAAACCCTAAACAGGCAGCCATCAGTAGTAAATACTTCACATTCTGATGAAAGAGGTTTTACCAAAGCCAGTACAGATAATAGCTCCTTAGTGATATTTTAGATTTTTTTTTTTTTTTAATTATACTGTTGAAAGTATTATTTGGATTTTTGGTTTAACTGTAAATTATCCTGTCGTACAGTTTAGGTTTATGAATAAATGAAATAGTTTTGGATGTGCTAGTTTGCACAAAGTACGTGTACAGCAATAATTTAATCTGCTTCAGAGTTGCTAGACTTGAACATTGCAGGGGTTTTCTTTAGAGGATATTGGCAAATCACAAAGCAAATCAGAGAGGATAAAAAGAGGTGAATGGGCATGTATGGACATGGAAGTAGAAATAAAAGGTTTTCAAACACTTTCATGTCTGGAGAAAATGGATGGAAATGTCTGAATGATACAGATGTTACTAGATATCCACTTGTGCATTATCTTACATGTACTGTTGCAAATCTTACATGGCAAAAGATGAAATAAAGCAGTCGAGCAAGGAATTCCTTAACTTTGGTTTGTATATCTGATGGGTTTGGTTCATTCAGATGAAATCTCCGCGCATTTGTGTGTCTGCAGAGAAATGGCCCTTTTAAGAATATTCAATACTTAGCTTTATGTTGGTGATATCTACAGAAGGTATTAATAGTGTTAAACGGAATAGATTGTTTCATCATCAGTGTTTATCAGAAATTTCTGTTTATCAGAAATACCTACTTTCTTTCTTCTCTCTGGAATTCTTGAACAGGCTTTGAAAAACACTTGAGGTTAATAGGTTCCAGAATATGAAACCTGCCTCTTCTATTTCTGTAGATATTTATGGTGAATTTTGCAGTTTTATTTTTAAAATCTTTTCAGGTATTATTTGAAGTCTGTCTGCACACATTTTATCTTTTGAAATGCATGTTGATTGGATAAACTGCTATATGTATAGGTGAAGGGAAATTTAATTTTGAAAAAAAATTGAAAAAAAATTAAAACTGCTGCTGCTTTTGGTATATATATGCTTTCTGGGCGTATACTGTTTTGAAATAGAGTTATGTATTGTATTTATATTTCAACTCTTGTTTATTTATATAAATGTATTTGGATGCTCCAAAACTTGTTTACTGTTATAATCACCAATCAGCACGCAGGAGAACTAAACCAAGCAACTCAGGAGTTGATCGTAAGCTGTATAATGAAGACAAATAGCATGTTAAATCTTGTTATCTGATTATGCAAAAATAGCTTTTTATGACAGCAGTGGCTCTGCTTTGCAGTCTGTAGAAATCCATGCACCATGCATCTGATTAATCATGCAAAATAAGATTGAAAGGAAGAAGCAAAAAAAAAAGGAAAGGTGCTGTGTATTCTGGGTTTCTTCCAAGCAGGTGGCTTAACCTGGTGCTGAAAATCTTGTTCTTTGTGGACAGATTTCAAGGCTGGAAGAATGTCAAAGGAGAGTGAAATTCTCAAACTGTAGTGAGACTAACTAAGAGTCAATTCTATTGCTGTGGTTTTAAGAACACCACCTAATACTTAAAATACTTGCCAGGATTGGTTAGATCATGAATCAAATGATGAAAAGGACAAGCAGAAGGACAATCCTAAACTCCTGATACCTTGGGTTCCCTGTGGGAGGTAGTTATAAAGCAAATTTGTTGATGATGTCTTTGATAATAGGTTCCTGCATCCAAATGAATCCAGCTGGTATTTGTCTTGGCTGGGAGGTGTATGCTTTGGGACTGTTTCTATCAGAAGCCAGTTCTGGGGCTTTTTGGGCTTGATTTTTTTTTTTTTTTTGTGGGCGGGAGGGGAAGTGGGGTGGGT
>NW_015090862.1:6665360-6679445 GCF_001431845.1 Calidris pugnax
TGTCTTGGGTGGGGGGGGTTTTCTTTGGGGCTTTTTCTATCAGAAGCCAGTTTTGGGGGTTTTTTGGCTTTATTTTTTTTTTTTTTTGGTGGGCGGGAGGGGAAGTGGGGTGGGTGGTTTTTTGTTTGCAATTTTTCTTTTTTTTGTTTTCTTTTGGTTTTTTTGTTGGAAAATGCACAATAGAACTTCTTGCATAAGTTTCCATTGTTGTAATGAGAAGTCTCAAAAGGCACAAGGTGGCTGATATTGCTGTGTTCCTGACCCACTGCTTAAACAAGGAGAATCACAAATCTCAGAAGACTTGCAGGTGTCTCGTCTCAGGAGATTTTCAGATGGATGCAGTTCAGAATTCCTTCTGAAAATGAATGTTCTCTTATCACAGCACATAGGGTCTGTGGAGGATGAGGACTGTTTATTTTCACAGCACTAATTGACAAATTGTACTGTCTATACGGTGAATGGCTGGAGCTGTTTTTTTAGGGCATAAAATAGAGTACTGTACCAGAAAGAAAGGGGAAACTGATTCCAGTGATATCAGTATGTCTTCCATTTGTCCTCAGACTTTCTGTGAACATCAGGACAATTATACACCAATGAATGGTAATGGAATGCATTATCATGTAGCATCATAAAAACCCAAACCCGAACACTTGACGTGAATATTTTTCACTTATATGCCAGTAAATAGCTTGCTTTTTGCAGGGATTTTTTGTCGCAACACAAAGCAATATTTTTCTGGGTATTACTTTTGTCACTAGCACTACAGCTAATCTCATCAATGATGGCCAACTCCATCATCTCTGTGTTATTACCTTGTGTATAACTACACAGTATTTCTACTGTGCTGCAGGAGAAATGTGACATAATTTTCCAGAAATAGGGCTTGGTTGAGGATAAGAAGCTAAGGTAATGACTGCACATTCACTTCAAGGTGGTTGGTTGAACCTAGAAGCATTGTGCAATATTTCAGGGCTGCTCTGTAGTGATACGGTAGGGGCTGATCGCAATGCATGTGGCTGGCTTATTGAAAGGGAGACACCCATGTTTTCTCTTGTTATTTACAGTCCCTCTCATTCCCAGCTAGGAACTCCACATCACCTTTAGCAGCAAAGAATTTGTAGTGTGAAGCTGTGGTCTCAGAATGTATTTTAATCTCAGGGCTGAAATTCAATGTGTTTCCTAATGGGGAAACTCCAGCAACACATGTGGAGGAGAGCATTCAAGGAGAGCTAGTGGAAAGCTAATAGAAAAATGTCTTGGGAATAACTCCGAATAAACCAAAGATCACTGCTTTCAGACCTACATGAGATCCTTTCATCTTCATGGGGTGTAATTACTTGAACTCAGGTTGCTAGTATCTTTCTAACTACATTAGTGTAGGCAGAATGTGATGCTGGCTTCTGGCAGTAATTGGATTACTCTGTGTTTTCATCTGAAGGATGCACCCAGTTTGCAGGATGAACAACAGTACTGTGAACATTCTGGTTTTGGCTTAGTCTATTTAGTTTTTCCCTGATTAATACACTTGCCTTCCAGGGTCATGGGGAGTGAAACAGTATCAGTGGAAGATTCAATAAGGAAACAGCATCTCTTGAGTCTGTGGAAAGACAAAGTGTAAAAATTCCATTTGCCAGTGTAGGGTAAGAAAGTACTTGTTCAAAATGCAATAAACAGGACATGTCTTTGACAGATTTGCTGACAGCTGGCTGCTAAAGTCAAAGTTGGAAAGTCACCCTTGCCTTACAACAACAGTGTGATGTGGATGTAATTCTCTGTTGTTTTGCTTCTTATACAGTTACTCGACCAGTATAGAAGACTGTAAAAGAGGTGTAAAAATTTGGAAAAATAAGAATCTCTTCTACATTCTTCATACTGGTGTTAGAGTTCAGAATGGGGAAGAATCAGGCCTTGATAAGTGTTGGCTGTCTAGAAACAGTGTGACAGTGTGTCAGTGATCCTGCCGACAGGAGAGAGCAGTTTGTGATGACAGGGATCATAATTTTGTTTTAGAGAGTCTGAATGAGAGAGTTGGTTTCTTATGTGCCCCAAAACTCGGTGCAAGATGCTGATCCACCTTTTTGAATAAATTTTTGTCTATAAATAGCTGTTCTTCTCTCTAAGGACTTCACTATGCAGAGATGGCCTTTATGGAAGTGCTAAAAGCATTGAGGAGAACTACTGCAAAGTCATTCTCCATTGTGTGGTTTTAATTGAACACCATTCACTGCATCCTCAGTCAGGAAATAGGAGAAAAAGAAAGGTGACAGTCTCTGTATTTTATATCTTACCTGTATCATTTTTTCCTCTTCCACTCAATGAGCAAATTATCTTTCTTCATGATTTACAAAGATTACCTTAATTCCATAAATGTTTAATTTCTTTCCTTGGGTAATGTTTATCTGTGTAAATGTTTTTCTTGGAGCGGAGAGCTTAAAGACAAATGAAATAAAAATGAAAAATTTTATTGAAAAAAATTCAGTTAATGTATTACTAGCAACAGGTAAGGCCTGTATATTTAAAATTTTCTGTCTGTATGGTTTTTTCCCTAACCAGATGGAGATGGTAACATCCAGTCAACCTTCACTAAGCAATTGCCATGAACATTTAGTATCTGAGCACAAGAGCTTCTCTGTGCTCCTCAGAGATTTGGCGTGCAGTTTCAGAACAACCTCTCAATGGTGTACAAATGTTTGCAAGTTCCTCAGGTGGTGTTTTCTTTTTTTTTTTACCTGAACTTGATTGTGACTTGTAAACGTCATGCACAGATGTTTTCTTTTCATATTTACTTACTACAGGTGTAAAAACTCTAGTGTCTTGATTCTGAATGTTTGTGTTTTGCATGCTCATTTTTCCATGAAATATGTTCTGGAAAGTGTGAATTCAGAATGTAACTGCATAATAGCTCTTCATATATGCCTACTCTATATTTGGAAATGCAGATTCTGCCCCATTGATATCAAAGTTAACAGAGGTGAGATTGAATCGGCAGTAGTGAGATAATGATGAACATGTTTCCTGGTGTAGACGGGGTCTTGGTTAGCACTGCTTAGCTCTGTAGACTTCAGCTGTTAACAGAAGGATGACGTGCATAATTACTTATGAGACTGACAGTCTGTATTGGCTCAGTTATAGTTTTTAATTGTATGTAGAGTGTTTTTGTGCAGCTGACCCAGAATCTAAAGCCCTTGTGAAAACGTGGGAATGCCGTGTTGTTGTGATTAAAGGAAACTGATGCGTGACCGAATGGCATCTTTGCTAATAAGAGGAAACGATGAACCATTTCTTTTTCTAAGATAAAATCCAAAAAAAGGAGAACTATATGTCTAGAGGTTATAGTGGTTGATGTGTGGATTAGGTATTTTCTAAACAATCAAGAAGTAAGTGTGTGTATTGCTGAATCTTTTGACAGGATCAGGGAAATTAAAACATGGCTTACTATACTAATATTAATGAAACGTAATATTTACTGAAGAAAAATAAATCACACAAGATTTAGAGCATCTGTCCTCTTATATTTAATTTAAGGAAGAGATTTTCTCCTACTTCTGAAGGGCAGTCCTATTAATCATTAGAAATATCAGTGTTATTCCACCCTGATGAAATGCAACACAAGTTGCTCTTTTGAATATTATAGGCAATTACAATAGAGATGGGGGTTTTGGGGATTATTTTTTTTTTTTCTTCGAATCAGTATTAGAATCAGGTAGCATGCTTAGTAAATATTTATATGATGTATACTAAAATTTTAAAAATAAGCAGAATTATTGTTTGTCTATCAAGGCAATGAGGGGTTGTTTGGGGCTTTTTTTTTGCGGGGGGGAGGTGTTAACCTTTTTCATGTATTTCTGACAATGTTTTTGTTACTTTGTTTTTGTTGTTTCTGAAAACGTTTGCATTAATTCCTTTTTATATAGGCTGGATTTTCAGTGTGCATGTGATGGTGGTCTTGATTTTCCAAGTCTGATAGGCATCCAGGAATGTGTTCAATTACATGTTCTTAATTAGTTTGGTTTTCCGTGTAACAGTACTGTAGGCTCAGCTGTTAGGAATGCTCACCAGTGTTATCTGCCATATTGCATGAGCCACTGCAAATGCTCATGAGAGAGAGACTTTATCAATCACTGGAACCTAGCCCTTGTGACCTTCATTCCAATCGAATGAGATCTGTTAAATTTATGATTTGTGCAATAATTTAGCATGATTTGGTAGGAGCACTTCTCTGTGTCTTTCTGACTCTTGATAATTAATAACTTTGTGAAGGAGAGGTATAATGTTTACACATTCGAAACAGAGCTCTCTCTTATTTCAGATAACCAACTTTCAAAGGAAGAATTCTCCTTTACGGGTATGGAGAGTTTCTTAAGGGGTATTCTTGAGCAAGTTTTGGAACAGTATCCCTAAATAATTATTCTGAATTATTTTTTAGAAAAAATTGAGGTGTAGTCAAGACTTAAAAGCTAACTAATACTAAATAATTAAATCTCTTTTGAAAAAGGATATCTTTAATGGATGTCCTCTGTATTGCTGGCAAGCTTCAAATTGAACCTTCTTTGTTTCTTGATTTTTTTCTTTCTCAAGTGCTTGGATTAACCTTTACTTAAATTTTATTTCTTCTCCAAGTTTTTAATCTAAAAGAACTGTACATGGACACTACATTATACGCACATTCTTCTTCAAATGGAACTTGATCTGCTTTGTCTCTGTAAAGGCTTACAAGTTATATTTTGAATATATTTTGTGGGAAAAGCCAAACTACTGGTAGTTGTGTTAGTCTTTCAAGTGTAGAAGTTTACTCTGATGGTTTAAGTTGAAGGAAAGTTCAAGTTCAAATACACGTATCTTTAAAAAGGTATGTGTTTTGTACTGTGTAGCTCTGCCAGCTGAAGGAATAACCTTGACAGAGCGTAGGTGTTAGCCTTTGCTTCTTTTTCATGTGTATTTATTCTGCTATCCTAGGACCATCCAATGGGAATTAATTACTTTAGCATTGACTGAAGAAACTTTATTTTCAATTTAAACCATTTTTCTGTGAAGTTTAATTCATAACATAAAAGCAGCTCCTGGCTAATAACTAAAAATGATATATTTTTAATGAAAAAGAATTGCCTTGAATCCTCACTATCCAGCAGGCATGCCTCTCTCTCTCCGGCAATCATAGCAGAAGATCTTTGCCGTATAAAGTTCAATACTCCCTTATCTTTTAATTACTGGACAAATTCAAGATTAATAATAAAAATTGTCTTGACTGAAGTAAGGGGCTTTTAGAGATGTAGGGGAGACTGGTTTCCAGTTCAGTTCTCTCACATGAAGAAATATGAAATCACTTTGGGAAGAGCTCAGGCTAGTAAGACGCAAAGTCCCTATTTTTCCAGTTTGAACACAGGCACAAATTTATCAAATAACTACCTGATTGTGTATGTGGGCTCATAGAAATGTTCACAGTGATGTTTCCAAATGACCCTAAGTTCTCTGCCTTTTTATGTTTCTGAATAACTTTTAGCAATATTATAGTTATAGTTCACAAGTAGTATCGTTGCGTGCCAATGAAGAAGAAAACCTCAATTTCTTGAGTTCCGGGATTAGTAAGAATAATGCTACAGAATAACTAATTGTGAAGTGCATAACCTGCAGATAGATGACTGAATTGGCATTCAGAAGCCTGGCCCGGTTCCTTGTTCTGGCACAGATTTATTGTATGACTTTAGGCACCTGTCTCTGCTTCTGTGTCCCTTTCTTATTCCAATGTGCCTTATCTATTTTGAGAGTCCCTTTGCAGCAAAATATCTACTTCTGGTTGCATTTTTGCAGATAATAGGTGGCATATATAAAGTGTATCTGTACCAGACATGCTATAAAACTTGTTCTACTAAAATACAAACGTCAGCAGATAACTCCTCCTTCCCTACTTATTCCTAGAGGAAAGTGTTTTACATACTTGTCTGTTACTTAATTTAAAATTCGGTATAATCATAGATCAGACAGCATGCTAAGTCTGAATTAAAGCCTTGACAACTTTGAATTTTAAATTTGGATGTCAATTTGTGCTTGCGGCTTAATGAATTTAAGTAGTTCCTTAAATTTGAAAAATACTTGGTCTTTTGGGATATTTGCATTTTTTGCTTTGGACTTGCATTTTTGATATCTTGTGACAGCAAATACAAAAGTATTAGAATTTAGCTAAATAAGATAGTAACTGAAAATTACCTAAAACCCATAGTTTGTTTTTTTTTCATAATCATGTATTTTATTTGTGAACTATTTTGCCCCTGTTCCTATGGTGTCATGAGATCTCATTTTTGCATAGTACTGTTTCAGCTAGGCACCTTTAAAATAGCTGGAAGAGTCGTCGTAGAACTATGTGACTCTATAACTTCAGGTGAAGTGTACATCAAAAGCTTAAAAAATACTTTGGCATGTGTATAGGTTTAATTTTTTTTTTTTTTAAATAGGGGACTTTTAAAATTCGTTAGTGAGGCTGTGGAATAATTAAGTACTTGTGTAATCCTGCTATTTGTAGTTTAGCAGAAAAATTGCTAATTGTCTTGCAGGGATTAGATGGCTGTGGTGCATGCAACATCTTTTAGGTCATAGCAGTAGCTCTTCCATTTTTAGCTTGGAAAGGGCATAAAATTATTGAATAACTTCTTTAAAAAAAAAAAAAGCAGTTATCTTCCTCTGAGTTGTGTGAGAGAAATTCAAAGAATTACAGATGTTGTGATGTATTTTTCATATGGAATAAAAATTTAGTTTTTTCAGAAGACATAAAGGAGGTCTGCTTTTAATGGTGAAAACTCAAGTAGGAATACTATTAATATCTTGCTGATTAACAGCGAAAAGAAACAGATGAACTGGTATGGCATTCTGGCTTTAGGTTTTAAGTGAAACTTCCTAGCTTTCTCCTAGCAAAGATGATAGTGGGTGTGAGTGATAGTTGTAGAAGGTTCTGAACAAAGGTGGAAGGTTCTGAGACAAAGAGGTTTAGATTTCTCTTTTCTAATTCATTGCTTGGTCAGCTATGTGGTTTCCCCAGATTTTTTTTCTTCCCTTTAAGAGCTGCTTATGAGCCTCCAGGTTGAGCTGTATATTCATGTTCCACTTCAATAGTCTGTGAAAATAGTATTCTCAAGTGCCTCATGCTTTTGCTGTCATTGTAATCAGAATCCCAGAAGTTATATTTATTACATTAACCATTTGCCCATATCACACACAAAGGATTAATGGAATTTGATTTAAGATGTTTGTTATTTGTACAACAGAGCTGTAGCTGATTGTGTTCTCTTTAGATCTTAAAAAGCTTTTTTTTTTCTGTTTAAAGCAAATATTGGATATATAGATAAAGAAGCATTATGAAATATTCTCTAGTGGTGACTTTTAAGTTGTGAATTAGTGATTTGTTTGCCTCTGAATATTGACACCCTCACTACGTGAAAATGGATTTACTTTTCCTATTGATATCTCCCTCTAGAAATTTCAAGGAGTCAGATTATTCATGGGCATTTATTTATTTATTTACTTAAAATTGCCAGAGGGCAGATTTGCTTCAAAAGTCAAGGGAAGTCTTCCTACTTGGTCTAATAAAATCGTTGAAACACATCAAACTATATAGGCCCATAATTATTGGCAGAGATAGTGACATACCCCATAGTATGCCTCAGGAAAAAAACAAGGTGCAATGATGGTTAGAGAGTAAATTTGGAAGCTAAGGTTACCTGAATTTCAATTCTGATTCTGTCACTGGCCCACTATAGTTTAAATAAATCATTTAATCCTACTCCCTCAGTTTCTCTGTGTGTGAATAATTGTGATGGGACACTGGCTAGTGGCGCAGGGTGAATGCCAAGAGGTATTCATTGTTCTTGAAATCCTGACTTGTGACCTTTGGGTCACTGATAGCCTAATCAGAAGTCTGTTCTTATAATAGCACCAGGAAATATAAATTAAAAAATGAGACTGCATGTTAGTTAGCAGTTAGTTAGCAATATACACACCTGTATCAGAGACTGTATGTCAATTAATATACACACGGGACTGTGTATTATCTTGTGCTCTAGACAGATACGCTTTTATACAAACATGCTTGCACATTACATGTGGCATGTCTCTTTCTTAGGGAGAAGTGTAAAGTACGTTGAATTCAACAGGAGAAACTCCTGTTGTTTTCAGTGAGATATCAATCATGCCTTACTAGAGATATAATCTTGAGCAACTTCCATAGACTTATTTTGAATGTATAGTATTGAGAATATCTCTCTGAATGTGAGTTTATGCATCCATTTGTATGTTCCTTTGGAGTACAAATGCTGGTTCAAGTTGGTTTTCACTGTGTGTATGGAATTGATTACCTGATCGTAGTTGCTCCATGGGTACTACTGAAGTAGCATGGATATTATCATAAACTGTTGAAGTTTTAACACTGGAGAAAAATTGCCTTCTCCCAACTTGCTGTTCTCTAGTTTAAATGGCCGGGCTAAATACAAATTGTTAATCTTGAGTTTGAGACAATCCACCAGTAAAGTCCTGGACTGCCATACTGCTTTGGTTACTGCTCAAACTTTTGGGCCACTATAAAAGCCTTGCTGTGCTGTGAATTATTGTTAGCCTCAACAGCTATTGCATTTTCTATGCATTAATTTTGAGGGGGAGATAACATAAATTAAGAACTCTGCCTCAGGCAGGCACAGAAGTGAGGGCACAGTCGTTTGGATTCCCAGGCTGAAAAGTTACATAACTCAAAACTTTGTGTAAGTAGTGACTCAGTGCTCCTGCAGTCTCCTTACTCAAGCCGTATACCTTTAGCTCTGACTCCATGAGTCCCGCTCCTGTTAATGGGTTTGTGTGTTTTGTTTTGTCCCTGCCCCTGAGTGCTCCTGCAGTCTCCTTACTCAAGCCGTATACCGTTTGTGTGTTTTGTTTTGTCCCTGCCCCTGCAATTTAGTTTAATTTTCTGATAATATGGCATTTTCTGACTATAATTTTATATAGTGAAAATGCTGTGCTGGGTTTGTTACCACTGAGTTCAAAAGTCTTTTTTAATTTCTGTTCAAATTCTGCTCTCACAGCAAACCTTTCATGAGCATGGGGTGTGAGCAGAAAGAATGGGAAAAGCCTCCCACTATCCTATCATATGTTAACCAAAGGAGTACTGAAAGTACATTTAGTACTTGATATAAATCTGATAAATTTTGTTCTTATCATGGAATCTCAAAATGTATCTAGAACTTTATTCCTTTGGCTGGACCTTCTTCACAATATGGTCTGAAGAGTTTTTGTTTGTTCCTTATGGTCAGTCACAGTCATGTTGGTATATAGATGTCTGCTAATTATCCTCTGTCAGTCAGTTGTCTAATTTACAGTGTAAAAGTCTCAAAGGACTCTCTAGCTGACAGGTCTGATTTAGAATTGTGCAGTCTTTGTTATGCAGAAAGGCCCTATTCTTTCAGTTCTGTCCTTCCTTCTCTGTTTTACTGCGATGTATCTTGTTTTGGTTTTTGGGTTTCTTTTTTTTTTTTAAGTGATATTTTATTTGATGCTGTCATCCAGATGCAAACTGCTATCGTAAATAATGATGTTCTACCAAGCCTTCCTCCTCTGGCAAGTTATTTTTTCTATGTTTTGCTCTCTGCATGAAGACACATGCTATTCTCTGTGTATTTTTGCTAATTGTAGTTGCTAATAGAAACAACGTCTGAAGGTCTGGATTTTAAGCCAGTTCTGTGCTTCAGTAAGCTGATTCTAGGTGTTGCATTCAGCCAGACAGGACTCTCAGCTGGCACTTGCTTCAATAGCAGACTCAGACCATTCAACAAAGATTTAACCCCTTCTCATAGATTATTTAGCTAGTCAATCTAAATAATAGCATTTGACAAAATTGCAAGCTCTTTATAAGCTCTTTGTAAATAGAAAACAGATTTCATTCATGCAATAAATTTTGTATATAAGTTTTGCTTATTGTCTGTGTGACAGAGAAGGATATATATATATATTCGAAGTTATACTCTTCATTGTTTTCATCTGATAAAAATGCAGTAAGCAAACGTTAAGTGTAAACAGTATTCCTGGTTTCTGTTTTTTTTTTTTTTTTCTGCTGTGGAATTTCTCCCTGATCAAAAATGAAATTCTTTGCAGTAGAGAGATGTGCCACAATTATATGGGCTATTGAACATTATAGAGCATATTTGATAGGAGTTAAGTTCACTGCTGCTAATGACTCCAGCTCACTTCATTGACTCCTGCAATGTTTTATCTCTAATGTCAAGCTGACTTGACCTAATTTCTCAGTGGTCATTTTGCTAAGGAAGCTCAGTCTGGCATGAGTTTTTCACAAATTACATAGGAAAAGAGGATAGCATTCCAAGGGGATATTGATTTCATGTTGTCACCTAGGTGCAGTTTAGCATATTGATGTGTTGTTAGATGCAAATTGCTATTGTTTCTCAAGCTCCTCAAGAGAATATTCCACCTAGTTAATGCTGTTGTGTCTTGGATATATATTATTAAGGGAAATAATCTCTGCAAGCTCTTTAGCTTGAACTTGTTTGTGATGGCCTCCAGGCTGGGAATATGTTTATCTTTTTGGAGCATAGGATAGTGAAATGCACAACTCTTATTCAGACTCTACTTAGTAGAAAACAAGGTGGGGAGACCCTCTCAGGGATCAAATTCTGTCTTGTACCTCCCCTGAAACCACAATGAAGAGAAGTAACTCTTGGACTAGACTAGAACATGACACAAATCCAGGGAGAGATCTACCTTTCTGTATCTGTTACATCAAAGTCACACCACTCTTCTGGTTCTGCTATGAGTTAAGAAATGCCATCTGAGGCTGGACTGCCTGTCAGCCCTCTTCACTGGATGATTATCTTATGAAGATTATAGTGTTTCCCTTCCTTATCTCTGTAAAATATCCCAATAGTCGTGCCATTTTACCATTCACCTGTAATGTAGTCTTCTCTTCCCCCACCTCTGCTGAGAGTCCTCTCTCTTTGTTAGCAAATACCTCATTGTCTTCCAGGGTCTTTTCTAATACCCCAAGAACAATGATTGCAGCTGTTCATCCAGACACCCATACTGTGTCCCTTCGATTGTAAAAGCAAGGCAAAATCATGGTTTGCATTTCTGGTTTTTCTTTTTTTCTTTTTTTTTTTTAATATATTTCTTAAATGTTAAAATTTTGGTCACTAAGAATTTTAAAAGCTAACAGTGCAGCTACTCTGTGCACCCAGTTTACTTGTATGTAGTGCTTTTTATGTACGACTGCTTTGTAATGCATATAAACTCTGCGTGGTTTTTATGGACAAAGCCCTGCCTTATGTTGTAAACTAAAATCAAGCTAAGAGGGATTGTGCATGTACAGTGTCTTTTCTACTCAAAGAAATCTAGGAGACTGTTACCTAGAGGAGGGGAGTGTGTTTGCCATGCTCCAGTTTTCCATTAGTGTTCTACTGTTCAGTGCATATTTTGGCAATTCCTTTTCATTTTTTGATTCTGGTAGTCAGTAATTGACATTTGTTTTCTTAGTGTCATGACCTCAGGCCTCGAGGCTTAACTCACATTGCAGTCAACTGCCATCACTCAGCAACAAAAAACTTCCTGCTTAAATGGGTTAACATTTATTAAAAAGAATGTATGGGGCCTCTTAGCCTTCAGAGGAATGAAAGTTGGAGCTGCCTCAGTAACTGTCAAAGGAAGTGCAGTGAAACAGGAGCAGTAATTGTCAGCAAGCTCTAGTATATCTAGGGCAAGGGAAGAGAGAGATCTTGGATTTTTACCTGAGTGTGCTCTGTTACAACTCCAGTAGAGTCACTTGTGCTTACCAGTGTGAGTATACATAGTGTACATAGTCAAACAACAGTATACGTCCAGTTCACAGACCAGAGCTGTGAACCACTGGGTAAGCTGGTTCTATGACCCATAGTGCTCTTTGGGTTGTCCTCTTTGCCTTGAACTCCTAATATTGTTCTGAAAAACTAGAGAAATAGGTGTTAATTTATGTGAGACCCCAAGTCAGTGCAGATTGGATCCTGTGACTGTACTGTAGGCTAGTACTGTGCTGTCAGCACTGTAGTAGAAGTAACAGAAGAATACTAAAGAGCAGACTTCTATTTCTCCCTTGGATTAACTTTTCTGATTATCTTGTATTTATTTAGTTGAAAATTAATATATGACACTTTAATGGCTTTCACTACAAAGTATACGGTATGCCCACTTGTTATTTCATATTCTGCAGTGGTTAATTTAGCAAAATTCACAGGGAAGGCTTTCAGCTTTAATTGCTGCAGTCTTTGAAATCCGAACATGAATTCTCATAGAAAAGGGGTCATAGGCCATGAGTTGTTTAGGAACAGTTTGTTTAGGTAAGCTGCTTTTCAGCTAGGGAATCTATTTGAAAAGATCCTTTTGTTCATTTTCTTCCTGGTTGGGTTTGTCTTCTAATTAGTTTTTGTAGATTAATCATTTACAAATTTGATTTATACTCTGTAGTGTGTGTATGTGTTCACTCAGGGTGGCATACAAAAGAGAAGCAGATATTCTCCAGATTCATGCTTTAATTTTTCTTTACTTCAATAGATACTTATAGGGACATCTTTTTGTAATATCCCCATTCTCATTAGTCACAGTCTGATGTCTGTCTCCCATCTCTTGATTATCATTTCTAAAATAAATTAAACTTGCTTCTTGCATTTTTGATAGTACAAGTCAATCATGTAAATATGATGCCAAAAGGCAAACACAAATGATATGAAAATACCATCAAAATAAGCATGTGTAAACAACGGAACGCTTTCTAACACTTGCCCAGCTGTATTTTGCAAATAACACTAAATCCATTTATGTTAATTTTATGTCTGCTAGCTGAATTTCATTTAATATAATAATTTAATGTTTTCCACATATTCAGCTCTTTTCTTTAGTTTTCAAGGGATTTGTAAGAAATGGGTATTTAATTCAGAGTAATGCGGTAATGGTAAATTATTCTTCTGTTTTCAATATTTGCCTGCAAATTTGATTTCTACAGTCACTAGCATTAGAATATCAATGAAAAGTACTAAAATAATTACAGTAAAACAATGAAAAGTATTGTTCCATTATTTCTGTTCCATGAGCTTCTCAAGAAATGTGTTTGGTAACCTGTCGGAGTTAAAGGTATGTTCCTATTTGACACTAGTTGGCATGTTTTCCATACTAACTGACCAGATAGTTTTTCAGAAGGCAGTGTTCTGTATGTGCAGTGCCTGTGTGGTCCAGAGACTCTTGATGATGTTGAGTCCAAAAGTTCAAGTCAGGTTTCTCTTACTCAGGGAAAATACTACTTTTCTTGGTTTAAATACACTGGATTATCATATATGAAAATCTGCAGTTTCAAATATCCGGGTTATATTCTGCTATTCTGCACATTTGATGTGTAATTTTTTTTTCTCTGGTTGGGTAAGAGAGCAGAACTTAGACATAGGTCTTTCTTTGAAATACTTTCATGCCATAACTTTTCAGCTGATTACACCTTGCAAATCAGCATGCATTTAATCACAGAGGCTAAAGAGCATGCAGATGGATGCAGAAAGGATGAAAGGTCTCTACAAGCAAATTCTGTACAGTGTCCTTCTTACCATAAAATAGTAAGTGTTAGAAATTATGTGTACCATTACAGACTCAGATAAAATCCTCTTTAATTTTCTTGAAGTTACTGGAGCTACACGTGAATTTTACTTTTAAGTGTATAACAACAAACAAAATACATCTGAAATATTAAAGGCTTCGGTTAGTTTCAAGATTGATTTTGGGTCTCAAAATCTTAGAGTTTTGCAATTATTTGCAATTACATGCAACCTCTGCTTAGTATTAAAGTAACATTCTCAGAATTGTTAAGGAGTCACTTAATGTCTAAATTAATGAATTATTTTTTTAAATGTGAAATTACCAGCCTAACTTTTCACATGGAGAAATGGCTTTCTGAAGTGATGAGTTAAAAAATGTACCCATAAAAATTTCCCTCTGCCATATTATGTATTTTGCAATGCATAACTATTGGCATCATATATGCTAATAAGGTAACTTGGGTCTCACCCTTACCACGCCCCCCCCCCCCCC